>NW_016107344.1:5303652-5307685 GCF_001604975.1 Cebus imitator
ATACCCACCTAGTGTCAATCTGATCTCTCCTTTATGAGGTGTCTCTTTGGATATATAGGGGTCAGGGAGCTGCTTGAGGAGATGGTCTCTTCTTTATAGGAGCTCAAATGGTGAGCTGCGAGCTCTGTTGTTGTTCATTCAGAGCTGCTGGGCAGGTACGTTTAGGTCTGCTGCATCAGAACTCACAAACTGCTTTTTGTTCCCAGGTGCTCTGTCCGTGGGATTTAGGGCTTTATTTATGAGTTTCCGTTATGCTGCTGCCTTCTTTTTTTTTTTCCTTCAGACCTGCCCTGCCCAGCAAGGAGGCAACCTAGTCACTGTTGGCCTGTAGATGCTTTGCTGAGCTGCTGTGGGCTCCACCCAGCTGCCGAGTGAACTTCCCTGCAGTCCTGTTTATATGGGTGTAGTTAGAACTGCTTTGGCGATGGTGGCCCGCCTCTGTTGAGGTGGAGTCTCACTGCTGTGGCGATTTGCCTTGGCAACGGCGAGCTGCCTCAGCAATGGCGGGTTGCCTTGGCAACAGCATGCTGCCTCAGCAATGGTGGGTTGCCTTGGCAATGGTGGGCTGCCTCAGCATTGGCCGACTACCTAGGTCGTGGCGGGCTGCCTCGGTAATGGCGTACGCCCCTCCCCCACAGAGCTGGACCATCCCGGGTTCAGCTGCGCTTGCTGTGAATCTCTCAATCCAGAGTTTCTGGTTGCTGTTCTTTTGTGGGGGTGCGACCAGCCGAGCCTGATCGCCTGGCTCCCTGCCTCAGAGCCTTTTTTTTAAGTTCGTGTTCCAGTTGCCTGTTGAAGAGGCGCCGGGGTCTGTTTTCCCCTGTGGCCACTCACTGCGCTGGCTTAAACAGCGGCACTGAGGTTTGTGGCGCCTTTTTTTTTTTTGCCCTGGAATCTACTGTCCTGGTTCCCTGCTCAGTCCCCTTTTTAAACAGACGATTTGGGTGACTTCCCGTGGCTCCAATCGCCAGCCAAAAGGGCACCCGGACCGGTGTATTTTGTACGGAGAACCGCGGATCCGGGGCGCTGACAAAGCAGCCGTGCGGGGCAAAGCAGCGGCGCCGGCTGGCACAGCCGCGCTGGCTGAAACAGCTGCGCTGGTGACCTGTGGAGCTTCTCCGCCTTGGAATTTCCTAGTCTGTGGGCAATAAAAATGCGGCGTCCACTCACCCTCTGCACTTTCACTGGGAGCTGCAATCCTGAGCTGTTCCTAAACGGCCATCTTGGATCCTCCCCCTCATGTATATTTTTGAATTTTTTTTTTTTTGAGACCAAGTCTTGCTCTGTTGTCCAGGCTGGAGCGCAGTGGTGCCATCTCAGCTCACTGCAGCCTCCGTCTCCCAAGTTCAAGTGATTCTCCTGCCTCAACCTCCTGAGTAGCTGAGATTACAGGCATGAGCCACCATGCCCAGCTAATTATTGTATTTCTAGTAGAGATGGGGTTTTGCCATGTTGGCTAGAATGGTCTTGAACTCCTGGTTTCAGGTGATCCTCCCACTCAGCCTCCCAAAGTGCTGGGATTACAGGCATGAGCCACCGCGCCTGGCCTATCTTTGCATGTTTTACAGTGATGGTAATCTTAGTTCATTAATACATTTATGTACTTCATGAAGAATATAAAACACATATTGACATAAAATCTGAAGATTTGTATACTATTAGGTATCTTATACAAAATGTTAAAGACCATTTATCAGACTATCCATTGCTTTACTATCACATAAGCACATACTAATTTCAGGTAAGATAATAAGAGCTTGATTCACAATTATTTTTTAATGAGAGTCAGCACTTAACAGGGTAATATTGAAAAATAAAAACTCTAGTCTTTGATTCCTACAGTGTTCATTTCACAATGTCCATGTCGCAGAGACTGATAATTGGCCACCACACTATTCTCTCCTTGTTCTATCCTATTAAGCCACTAGTATTTAGCTGGCAATACAGCCATGTAGGAAGATAAAAGAATTTTTTGTCCTTTACAGCTAGATGGAGCAATTTGACCAGGGCAGAGGTCTACTTCGGCCTGCTATGCAATGGATAGAGTTGAAGCAACCACCCAGGCAATGAGATACCCTCCAGTCTGCTGCTAAACAGAGAAGGAACAAGTGAGAACACCTCTGGTGCTCTGAGGGCTTTAAGCCGAATGATAGTCTTGCTCCATAGAAACTCATCTCCTGATACTACCATAGGGAGAAATTGGTTTTACTTAACTTATTGCTATTTTGAATTTTATTCTTAGCCTCAGCTGACTTTAACAGATTCTGCTGGTGAAGAACATTAAACTTCTTTGCTTTTGTAGATGATACCCAAATCTTCAGCAATCTCTATTACATGTCCTAATTTTGCTTTGGAAAAAATCCTATATTCCAAACATGTCTGAAAAATTTCTAAGTGATATAAATATTCTGTAAACAGTAAACTGCCTCATGAATTTAACATTTCCTATATATGAATATTATTGACCATGAAATAAGATTTCAAATTTAGCTTGGAGGACACACACCATAAAGAAAAGAGCAATCAAGTATAGGAGGAATTAACCTTCAAAGGTATAAATTTTTCATAAATTACAAGAGTTGTTTTTCATTACTGTACATTAGCTGTTTCATATATGCAAATGCTGAGTTCCTGTATTTGTCTAAAGAAAGTAGGTTCTGTGTGTGTGTGTGTGCGCGCGTGTGTGCGTGCATATAATATGAAAAATAGAGTAAAAAATGCATTTCATGTATTTTAAACTTCCAGTTTTTATCTTTACATTGTTTTGTTTCACCTAACTTTATTTATGTTTTTAGAATGCTTGACTCTGTTTATAACTAAACAAGCAAAAATGATAATACTTCAGTTAGTTCAGAAAAATGAATGGAAGAGAATGTGGGAGAGAAAAGGTAGTGTGTATAAATATTCTTTGTCTTGCCAGGGAGGGAATTCTGGAAAATATCCCCAGTAGATTTTTCCCATATTTAATTGCCCGAAGCTCAGTCACAAGTCTATTGTTAGGCTACCGACTGGCAAATGGATTGGATTCTCTTAATGATATTTTTTGGTCTGTAATATTGCATCATGTAAAAATGGGGTCATTGTAGAAAAGATCAAATGGGGTAGCTAGCTGGCAGACAGGTGATCAGCAGTGTCCAGCCTAATGACTGCAAGCCTGGACAAGCCTGACTTGAACAAAAAGCTATGGATAGCGGCAATGTAGTACAAACCAATTTTATGGAAAATAAGTCACATACTTTTACATACTTGGTTACCTTCTATAAACTAAAAATTAACAGCACAGACAATTTTTGGTGTACATTACCCATATCAAAGGGGCAACTGGTATTTTTGCAGAGTTTGTGTCCCTGCTTCAGAAAATAAAAAAGGTAATAGATATGGCTGTATCCTACTTTAATTATTGCTATGTTTATTAATGGTTCAATCATTAAAAAAATTGTTGGAAACAAAAGACAGATATATTACCATAACTTTTTGTTTCAGGCCTAAACTAGAATTATTTGCTTTAAAGCAAAATATATTTTAACCAATGTAAAAATTCAAAAACATTTAAAAACATGTGCATAAATTTGGTGTAACAGAGGGGTAATTAAGAAAAACATAATTTTGTTATACAGGACTTGCGCACTAACAAATTTTACACTTTTACAAATAAAAACTCTGTTTTAGCAATCTCACTTCTCTTTTAAGAAATATCAGTCATCCACTCATGGTAACTCATGCCTATAATCCCAGCACTTTGGGAGGCTGAGGTGGGAGAATTGCTTAAGGCCAGGAGTTTGAGATCAGCCCTGGGCAACACAGTGAGAACCTGTTCTTACAAAAATAAAACTTTTAAAAACAGGAAATATCAGGCTATACTAATAAATTCACTGTATTCAATCCTTACATTAAAATTCCACGGAATTTGATCATCCATGTAATGATAATATCAATAGATTCTGACATCATATTCTTAAGTAGGCTTCTAATTCAATTTACTACCTGCACATCCATGCTCTTCAATGATTTTTCTTTTTTTTTTTTTTTTTTT
>NW_016107344.1:5307695-5325925 GCF_001604975.1 Cebus imitator
TTTTTTGAGAGGGAGTTTTGTTCTTGTTGCCCAGGCTGGCGTGCAAAGATGCAATCTCGGCTAACTGCAACCTTTGTATCCTGGGCTTAAGCAATTCCCCTTCCTCAGCCTCCCAAGTAGTAGCTGGGACTACAGACATCCACTACCATGCCTGGCTAACTTTTTGTGTTTTAGTAGAGACAGGGTTTCACCATGTTGGCCAGGGTGGTCTTCATGTCCTGACCTCGTGATCCACCTGCCTCAGCCTCCCAAAGTGCTGGGATTATAGGAGTGAGCCACCATGCCTGGCCTCTTCAGTGATTTTTGATGTGCCTGTCAGATTAGTCTTCCGGTGGCATAGACTACTGCTGCTCAAAAACTTCAAAGATTTTCCCCTGTCCAGAAAATATTAAAGAGAAAATCTCATAATCTGACATAATATGTTAATCAGTATCTGCTGTCAAAGTTTTTAAAAATTATGTCAAGGATAAATTATAAAGTTGTATATTTACAAATTATCCAAATTAGTAAAATACAATAGTTGGTATGTTTCATCTATGTTCCATATATCATATTTTACATGATATTTATTATGTTGCACTCTGTGCTGAGAAAGATCTTCTCCTATGGTAACACCTAAATATTACCCATCATTCAAATTCCTACCCAAATATCCAGAGCTCAAACTTTCTTTAACTTACCAAGCTGCAAAGAATGCAACTATTGTTTGATTTTTTTTGTAAAGCTTGTATTTTTTTCTAGATTGTATGAAAATAATTTAGAGTATAGTGTATGTGTTTTCTAAGAGACTGCAGAATCTTTGAAAATTTTTAATTTTTTTTTAAATCTGTGAAATTATTACATTTCACAAAGCATCTACAGCTGTGATTTGGACCTAGTGGGCATTCAATTAATGCATGTCCACTATAAGTACGAGTGAACAAAGCATGGACAAATAAAGGAAGAATGAAAGAATTGACTAATCAGAGAAACTTAAGCCTAGAATACCAAATCAATCTTATCATTTTCAAATCATGCATGTGGTGTTATACACAATCCCTAAAGATGTAGAAAGCATTGTACAATAGTTTGAAAGAAAATAAAGCATTCAGAAAATTTTCTCTATGAAAAAATTATTCTGATTCTGCATTGTATTTAACTTACTTTTGATTATATTTAAATCTCTTACACATTGACATTGAGCAGATATGAATAAAAACCTAGTTATTATTAATAGCTTCATTAGTTGATACACTGTTTTTATAGATTATTTGTTGATTGAGTGAATTGGGATTTTTTTTTTAGTTCTAGATTCTACTGACTAAAAGCAAAAAAAAAAAAAAAAAAAGCCTGAAATTCAGGTGCTTATGGAAATTGAACAAGTGTGGTTCTTATCTTTACAGCAAACTAACTTTAAAAAAATATTTGTATGTATGATTTTACACCATCAGTTTTATCTTATTTTCATGTAATGCAGTTTTTATACAAGCTGGCAATGTTTAGGAACTCATGAAAACTTAAATAAAAATGAAAGTGACAAGGTCTCATTCTAGAAGCTAATAGGATAAGTGTGAAAAATTGCTTAATTAACTAATTATTATCTACAATCATGTGTGCTATAACATACCCACTATGTATCAGGAGTATAGAGGAGAGAATCACTAGCATTGCACAGGGTTATAAGTCAAGGAAGACTTTAGTATGGAAATGACATTAGGCCCCACTGCTAAGGTTTGAAAAAGATTTTTCTCTAGGCAGGAAATAAAGGAAGGGTGAGTTTAGGTAGAGGCAATGGCTTTTACAAAGAAGGTTATAAAATTGTTTTGCGGTGTTTCCAGCTTGGTAAAATATTTTGTGTTTCAAATCCCAGTGTATAACTGTAGAGGGGAGTGGCAGAATTTAGGATAGCATAAAAGCCAAAGGAAAAATACTGATGATAGTGGCAGGAGACAGACAAATTCTTATGCAGAGAGGGGTGGGTCCCTGGAGAAACTTGAACTTCAAGGTCAGGTTTTCAGCCTAGAAGCCTGAAAACCGAGCTGCTGGTTTTAGATAGAGTCTGTGACTGGAGTTAGAACTTCTATTCCTGCTTTCCCACTATTTCTCAATTGTATTTTTTCTGAAAAATGCTTTTTAAATAATCAAATGTTGCTTTTTCCAAGTCTACCTGCAGCCTATGCCTCATCATTTCAAACCTATAAAAGTCAGGACTCAGCCACATAGGCAGCTACCTTCTTTTGGACCCCCTCTCACATAGAGGGCTGCCCACTTTAAGTCCTCTTTTGTTGTTGAGAGCCTTTCTGTCACTCAGTAACATTCTTCCCTGCCTGGCCCACTCTCCAGTATTTACATAATCTCATTCTTCTTGGTTATGGGACAAGAATAGGGAGCCTGCTGAATAGCAGGAATGAAAAGGGGTAAAACACATTCCTAGCTGGCTCACCAAACTGGGGGGTGACACACTCCTGTTTGCCAAACTATAGGAGTGAAGAGTGGTAACGCTTTTGGGGAACCAGACCTTGGGCCTCCCTGAACTGGGGCTGTGACATACCCTTGTTCACTGGGCTGTGAACAGTGGAAATGAGATAAAACTGTGGAATTTCTTGGGGCTCAGACCTTGGGACTCCCCAGGAAATAGCTGTAACACTGCCTTGGGACTCCACGGTTGCTGGAGTCTCTGGGTTTTCAGTCACCACTGCAACCAGATGCCAGCACCGAAAGTGAAAGCCAGTCATTGCATGCCTGGTCTAGATGTGGGCTAAGCCTGGATCCCAAGGTGATCAGACGATCTGGGCCAAGGAGCAAGCCAAGCTCAGCCTGCTTGGTTGAGTGGGCAGAGTGAGCCCAGTGGGCATGAACGAAACTTGTGCAGAGGCATTGCCAGCCACAGAGGTTTCTGGCTTGCAAAGTGGCACTAAAAGTATCCTATGTCATTGATAACCTGTGAATGCACTGTTAAGGAGTTTATATTTTCTGGCCAGGTAAACAATGTTTTAAGACATTAACTTGGTTTTTATTTATTTTTTAGTGAGAAAATGAAGTCTCACTATATTTCTTAGGCTGGTCTTAGATTCCTGGCCTCAGGCCATACTCCTGTCTTGGCCTCCCAAAGTGCTAAGTAATCTTAGGTGTGAGCCACTGTCCTAAGACATTAATCTTTCTATTGTGGAAATGAACTGAAAGAGAGAGACAAGAGACTAAAGTAATAAATATCTCCATTCTACAAAAGAATGATAAATAGAATGATTTATTATTTATTTATTATTTATTTATTATTCTATTTATTATTATTTATTATTATTTTGACATGGAGTGTCATTTGCTCAGGCTGGAGTGCAGCTGCACAATCTTGGCTCACTGCAACCTCCACCTCCTGGATTCTAGCAATTCTCCTGTATCAATCTCCCCAGTAGCCAGGATTACAGGCACACATCACCATGCCCAGCTAATTTTTGTATTTTTAGTAGATGCTGGTCTGTTTCTTGTTTACATATCACAAATATGAATGGCATAAGCAAATGTTAAACATATTATCTGTAGAATGTTCTTTGGGTGCTGTGATTTACTAATCTCACTACTGTAATATCTGATCAAGACAATGCTACTCTGCTGCCATATATACTTTTGGGCTTTACCAACCTCTTCTTCTCTGCCTCATTGGTCTTCATATCAAGACTCCACCAACTAATCGCCATTATCTTCATCTTAATCTCAGTTTACCACCTCTTCCATGTCTTGTAGGCTTCAGTGTTGCCTGATTTCTCTCTACAAGCCATTGTCTAACACCATGTGGCTTTAGCAACTTTCAAACAAAACAAAACAAAAGAAGCACAGGCTTTTTTTCTTTGGTATCTTATAATAATGGCAACGTTTTAATCTGTTACATTTCAAGTCGATTTACAATAACTGCCACAACTTACTTTTAATGAGCTATTTATCTCCTCATCTTAAATTTTTTAGGGGGATGCTGAAAGGTTAATATACCTCTGTAAATTTCTAGATGTAAGGGCCAAGGTTAGAAATTCCATCTATAGACTTTTCAACTAAGGTCTCTTATCTGTCATTTCATGCTTTCCTTACACTTGTAGCAGCAATTGACCTTTTTTATAGCCACAGATTCACTTTAACCGCTTCTAGTAGGAAGTAGTTATGAAAGTCGAACTTGAGAACCAGATATTATTTTTTTCTTTTATTGCCAGGAGATGCTAATGCTGAAGATATTTGGGTGCATAGTTTTTAGATCTGGGGACTTCTTAATTGATCAGAATGAGGAGTCATATATTTTAAAAATAATTTTGAGTGAATTTTAACAATGATAATGGTGTAATATTTGTCTTTAACTCTGAAAAAAATGGTCCAATTAATCAGATGTTTTGAAAAAATGGTCAAATCAGGAAAACATGAATCAAAATGTGGAGACATGACTTCAAAATGGCAAATATCACTCCCCTGTTTTTCTGATTATATCTTTTTAATATTGCAAGACTTATCAATAAATAGTATAATTTTTTTTTTAGGCAGATTCTCACTCTGTCACCCAGGCTGGAGTGCAGTGGCGTAATCTCAGCTCACTGCAACCTCTACCTCCCAGGTTCAAGCAATTCTCCTGCCTCAGCCTCCCAGTAGCTGCAATTGCAGGCACCTGCCACCAGACCCAGCTAATTTTTGTATTTTTAGTATAGATGGGGTTTCACTATGTTCACCACATTGGTCTCAAACTACTGACCTCAGGTGATCTGCCTTCATTGGCCTCCCAAAGTGCTGGGATTACAGGCATGAGCCACCGTACCTGGCCCAATAGTATAATTTTATATAAAAAAAATAATTTTGGCCAGGCACAGTGGCTCATGCCTGTAATCCCAGCTACTTCAGGAGGCTGAGGCAGGAGGATCACGAAGTCAAGGGATCGAGACCATGGCGAAACCCCATCTCTACTAAAAAATACAAAAATTAGCTGGGTATGGTGGTGTGCCTGTGGTCCCAGCTACTCAGGAGGCTGAGGCAGGAGAATTGCTTGAAACTGTGAGGTGGAGGTTGCAGTGAGCCAAGATTGAGCCACTGCACTCCAGCCTGGCGCCTGACAA
Organism: Cebus imitator; assembly: GCF_001604975.1. Classification (NCBI taxonomy): domain Eukaryota; kingdom Metazoa; phylum Chordata; class Mammalia; order Primates; family Cebidae; genus Cebus; species Cebus imitator. The sequence continues at coordinate 5,312,759 of NW_016107344.1, forward strand.
CAGAGCAAGACTGTCTCAAAAAATAAATAAAATAAAAATAAAAAATAATTTTATTAAGAATAGAGTCCCAGGATTTTATCACTTTGGTGTGATGAACTTCTACAGTTAGGTGACACTAGAAAATGCTATTTTAAGAGGCAACAGAGAAAGACATGTAGATTTACTAATCCAAGCCCTTCTATTGCTATGCAGCTGTGTTTAAGTAAACTAAAACAAATAAAATAACTGCAGACATTGAAAATAACATTTCACAAGTCTCTGAAATGTCTTTTCTTGCTGATTGTCCGTTTCATTTCATTTTGGCTGGGTATAATATCATTCCATCAAAAAGCCTTAGGGACTTGGCCATTGCCTGGGAGTAATAGACTAACATAGAGGGGTTTCCAAAGCTAGAAACAGAGAAGAATATTCTAGTAATAAAATGTAACCATCAGAGCATGGGATTGGGTGCAAAAAGTTTTGCATATCCTTGTTATCATAAATAAATTGCTTCAATTATTTCAGCATTAATTTTTTATTTGTAAAACAGTGATAATACTACTACTTACCCCTAGCTGTTGGATTAAATGAGAAGCATGTGAAGGGCTTGAGAGAGCTTTTTAGTGCTTAGCTATTTTTTGAAAACATAACTATTAGTTTAATGTGATTTAATATACTGAAGGTCAAAATAAGGTCAAGGTCAAAACTTTAGTAAAGGACAAAGGAGTGGTCTGGATATGCATAAATCCAATTGCTTCTTGCACCATTTTTCCTACTATTTTCCCTATTTTTTTCTTGTTTTTCTTAACTTTTACCTATAATATTGACATATACTTATTCCTAATATTTGGCAGTTATTATAATTCGGTATTCATTACAACTTGAGGATGTCAAGTAAGTTTTCATTCATACTGATTAACTGAATATGCAACTATTTCTATTTCTCATGGCCAAAACAGGAAAAATTTATCTTAGTATTTATTTTGATTTCAGTATATATAATTAACAGAGTTGTGATGAAATATAAATACCTTAACATAAAGCAAAATAATAGACTTTTAGAAAAAACAATGGAAATATTATATAAACAAATGATAACCTAAATTTAAAACAATTAGTATAAAAATTTGTCTTTATATTAACAGAGTGAGATAGTCTATTCATTGACCATGAGATAATGTACTAAAAACAAGTTGAAATTGTTTTACTCATTAATATTTACAAGTTCTAATTTCTATGTTGTCTCTAATTTATTTTAGAATATGTCAGCCTATAATCTATTTTTCATGTTTAATTTCTTTTTTCTTTTCTTTCTCTTTTTTTAGAGACATGGTCTCTCTCTGTCACCCCAGGCTGTGACCAGTGCAGTGTACGATCATAGCTCACTGCAGCCTTGAAATCCTGGGCTCAGGCAATCTTCCTGTCTCAACTTCCTGTGTAGCTAAGACTACAAGTGTGCACTACCACACACAGTACTTAAAAAAATTTTTTTGTAGAGACCCAGGGATAGAGAGAGTGGTTCTTGCTGTGTTGCTCAGGCTGGTCTCAAGCAGTCCTCCTGGCCTCAGGCAATCCTCACACTTTAACCTCCAAAATCTCTGGGATCACAGGCATAAGCCACCACACCTGGCCTCAAGTTCCTTTTTGTTTCAGTCTATTGAGAAACCTATGAATTAACACTGAATTATGTTTATCTAAAATTATAGTCAGGGGAGGATCGGCTGGAAAGAAGAATGGTTGGTTAACATTTAAGTAACTCTAACCAGAAGCTCTGGACTATTAAGAGTTTTGGCTATTTTAATCTTTATTAAAAAGAAAAAAATTGTAGAAATTTTCTATCCTTTAGAAAAATGAATAGTCTTTAAAATATGTAGTCTAAGGACAACTATTTCACAAACAGATTTGACCTTTTATCAACAGGTTATACTATTATAGAAGAATGCCATGAGATTTTCATTACAACAGATTGCTTGGTAGACTATTTATTAGAATTGGGGCCCCAGGTAAAGAGCTTTTCAGATGTAGCCAAATATAGTACTTTATTTAGCTTACAAATCAAGTAGTGTGCCTGTTTGGCTTATTTCTGCCTGACTTGCTGATACGTATTTGTATGTGCAGCAAAATTTGATCCGAACCTTTTTATTTTTTTCATTGACATGGCAAGTTTGTAGAGGAAAGTAACTATGGCCCATAACTACTTACAGCTAGTAAAGCCTACAAATTATCATAAAAACTCCAGTTTTTTATATTCTAAAGTTAGGATCTTTACATAACATTTATATTTTCCTCCCAGAGACTTATAATTTTGGCCATTAAGCAGCACACATATTATGTAACATAGTTTTTATATCAAAGTACATTTTATTCTTTTAAAGTTACTAGTATTGAAATAAATGACTTTCTTATAGAAAACCTTTGGAAACCTCAATAGTATGGTATAGCTGTTACAATAATGTACATATTTTATTTATAAGCATAATATTTTCTTTAAATAAAAAAAAATATCCTAGAATAAAAAAGTTTATTTTTAATTGAAAAGCAAAATTTTTCTCACTTTTGTTGGGGGAAAAATCAAGCATTTACTATATGAAGGAAACAGAGGTACTTAAAATTTAACACTTTTTAATATTATTTCTCAGTAATAGAGTCACACCTGAAATCATACCTCTTTAAGTATAAACAAATTGATGCTGTTTATTTCTCAATGAACTACATTGAATTAAACTGTGTCTCTGTTTTCTAAATATACTTGTTTGTCCACATTTTAAATATTATGTTGAACAAAACTATGCTCTAAAAAGTGTCTGACTTTTATAATTTTTCTTTTGAAATATTTTCTTAATGTGTAAAGAATCTTGTAGGAATATATGGGTTGGTTGCAATGGTAGCTGTTTTTAGTTGTTTCTGGATGAACAAAGTGTTGTTTCTGAATAAAGTGCCATAAAAAGAGCTTGTGTCATCAACCAACCTCCAGTAACACAGAAAATATTAAACATTAATAAATGTCAATATGAGATCTTTATTTGATAAATATAAACAAAGCACTGAAGTGTTTGATTCAAGAGATGGAGAGAGTTTTTTTTTTTTTTTAAACAAAGTTGATCAAAAAGGTTTCATTAGGAGGAATATTCTTGGATTCTTGAAAACCAAGAATAATTTCAGGAAGTAGAACTAGGTGAGAAAGTATTTGATTGTTTTGTAGACCATTACAGAAAATAGGACAAGCAGAGGAAAAGAATAAAACCCCAAGGTTTGGAAAAGGGTATACAGTTTCCTCTGATGAAAGCATTTGTTTTATTTTTGTACATATATAATAGGTCTATATTAAATTACTTTCTTAAACTAAAAAGGTAATATCTACTATATGCTTTAAGTGAATATAATGTAGATAAAGTGTTGTAATAATGTAAAGTCCTTTGGAAAATTTTTATGTTAATCGTGTAATGGCATTTACAATTGACTGTTATTTACATATGAAAATTGATGAATAGTCAGGCAGTTTAATCAAGCATCACTACTCCATGAATTCATTTTGCTCTCTCTTCTATGTCCTAGTTAGAATAGAACTTCCTATGTTTTTCCTCTATGAGGTATGATTGCATATTTATTATTACTGTTAGAGTATGTTTCTTAAGGATGTCTATGAAATAGTAGGCATTCAGTAATAAGTAGTAATATGAGAACATGTAGAATTGCTAATCTAAATATATAATTTATCTTTTATTTGTGATAAATTGCAGCGGTATTCTCATTGTGCACCCTGTAACTCTCCAACTTAGTCAAGGTTTTTTGAGTATGGAGCACAGAACCTAAATTAGTAAATGACACTACAATTAAATTTAATAGAATTTTTGAAAATTTCCAATATTTCAGGTCAAGAGTTACTGAATATATAGTGTTCTGTTACTCTATTAAATGCAAAGCAATGTGAGGGCAATATGTTTATCTTGTTCACAATTTTCTCTCTGGAACCCAGAGAAGTCTTTGGCAATCAATAGACAGCTAGCTAGCTAGCTAGATATATAGAGAATACAATTTATCGTGGAGTTTCAAGTTTAACTTAAATTATCTGTAAGGACCATAACGAATTCAATGTTATTTGCGAATTATTTTTCACAAATACTAATGGTGGTAACTAATTTTATTGTAAAAATAACAAAAATAATGTTAACCTTTCTTTAAAAGTTTATAACAAATGAATAAAAAAAAAGTTGAGTGCTTGAAAATTAGTAATAGAGCAGCATTACTCTTTTTAACGTATTTAGAATTCTAATAATCAGGCTTTTCTAGTAAAGGAGAAAAATTAATCATAATGAACTATTTTTTTGTAATAACATACATAATCATGATACAGATAGAGTTCAAGATGAAATGAAGTGTCTGTTTCAAAAGGTTTTAATGAAATTCATGACATAAAAATACAAATGTATAGTTGTAAAAACATATGCATGGATATAAAGTATTGTGATTGGTTTTAACTTCTTAAACTTTAATATATTGTATATTTTGTATATTATCTATAACAGTATTAATCTTCCTGTGCTTTTACTATTCGTTCAGAATCTTAAGTAGTACAATTTGGTAAAATAATGGAAATGAATTTTGCCATATGCTCTCTCCTCCCAGGTGTAAAAAATGGTATGAGTTAACTTTTGCACTGTTATTTCCTTTTATCTCAAAGTTTGAAATGCGGCATGAATATAAATTATTAAAACACAAGTGCTGCTCTGCCTATGAAGTAGACATTCTTTTATTTCTTTATTTTCCTAATAAACTTGCCTTGACTTAAAAAAAACACAAGCAAGTACAAATAGCCTATAGTATTCTGACCAATTGTAATACATTAATGCAATAAAATTTTCTTGTATATTAACTTTTCAGAATCTGTTGCCCTGAGGAAATCATTGAACTGATTACCTGTGAGTTATCTTTTATTATACAAGTCAGCTTATCATTAAAGTTGCTACTGAATTCTATTTGAATTTCTACATTGAAAACTACGTTTTAACTGAAACTATCATGGAATGAAAAGTTGCTAGGATATAATTTTTCATTTTTATTATTTCTTGAACAGAGGCTTCATGTCTTGTGAAAGAGGAAATTTTTTTGGAACAAACTTATCTATATCAAATCTGACAATTTAATCTCTTTCACTGAGCAAAGAGGAAAAACACCAATACATTTTTTAAAGTCGTTTCGTGGGAGTGCTGAATGAAGAAACATCTACTTAAACTAATAGATAAGACGCTACTACTAGTCCTGCCATGTACAGGCAGGACTAGTTGCCTGTTCATGGAGTCAGTAATGCATTTCTGCCCAAACATATGATGCATTGGAAAGTTTGCCATCTTTCACAAATGACATCTAAAGAGATGGAGCAAGGTTACACTGTTGATCAATTGCCATAAAAAAAGAGATACTAGTGACTCAAACGTCTGAATATTTGAATAAAATATTTATATATGACTTGTAAAAATAAGCATCTATTAATATAATAGTCACATAATTAGTAACTGTCCATGTCAATGTCAATACCTTTAAATGTATAGGGTACACTCTTTTAATTAAAAACTATTCATGTATTCACAAATAAATATTTGATTTTATGTATGTGTCAACTGTTTACAATATCGGACCACAAAAAACAAGAACTGTTTTCTATTAGGGCTTACATTCTAGCCATGGTGATTGGAGTAAAGATATGGAGAAGGTTTATTCGATTTCACCTAAAAACAAAAAAATACTATCTTTTGTTTTACTTTCTTAAAGAGATAATCTTTGAGTAAATTTTTTTTTTTTTTTTTTTTGAGACAGTGTTTTGCTGCTGGGCTGGTGTACAGTGGTGCTATCTTGGCTCACTGCAACCTCCACCTCCCAGGTTCAAGCAATTCTCAAATTATTGTGCGTTAGCCTCCCAAGTAGCTGGAATACAGGTGCACACTGCCATGCCTGCTAACTTTTGGTATTTTTAGTAGAGACGGGGATTTGCCATGTCGCCCAGGCAGGTCGCAAACTCCTGAGCTCATGCAGTCTGCCTGCCTCAGCCTCCCAAAGTGCTAGGATTACAGGCATGAGAGACTGTCCCCAGCCTGAAGGCCTAAAGTTTTAAAGAACAAAAACTCATAATATTCCATGGATAAAATAGAAGGTAAGAGCATTTTCTAAGTGTCATAACATTGCTGATGACAAAGGTGTTTATAAATAGTTGTTCTCATGGTACCTGTAAGTAATTCACAAATCTGTGGGCTTATACAAGCAATGGTTCTAATGATTTAAAAATATTTTACCAATTCAGTCACCAAAGCATCATAGTTTTGTATTTATGCATTCATTTTAAGTATTTCAAATGTTAATGAATTTATAGCCTGAAGTTACAGTTCATGGTATCTATAACTTTTCTACATTACATAAAAAATAATTTGTAGAAAATTATAAATTATATATACTCTTAAATGTGACATGAATTTATACATAATATAATCCAGTCATCCTCATAAAAAGTAAAACAAATTACATAATTTATTGGCTTATATAAAATATGGTCTCAGAGTAAAAGATGAGCATTTCTCTTATTGAAAGATTTTCTGTGAGGATGATGAAGATTACGTTTGAGAGCCCTTGAGGACTACCAGGTATTTCCAGAGCCAGGAAAGGGCTCTCCCAATTTTAGGTAGTAACTGCATTTTTTAAACAATATTATTTTTATGGAGAATCTCATCTTTAACCTCCACAAAGCATAGCTCTGCCCCTAGGCTTGTCAAGCCTATTATTAAAAATGAACTTGATATATTGCTAGAAATGTTTATACACAAATAATCAGAAGGGGCAAGAAAATCAATGCAAAAAGCAAAGCATAATTAACCAAAGCAAAACAACTCAAATCTGTGGAGAATTCTAGAACAAGCTTTGCCACTAATGAGCTATATGAACTTCAACAAACTAGTTAATCTTCCTAGTTCTCAGTTTTCTCATTTGTGAAATTAAATTTCTGCAGTAAATATTCTCTTAGGTACCCTCTCAGTTTCAATATCTATTATTCTAAATTATATTTTTGTTTGATTGCTTTAGCATTTCATTACCACATGCACATAGAGTTGGCAACTATTAGGGCTGAGAAATTTTATATTAAACATAAGTTTAGCCTGTACTTTAAATTGACATGGAATATTTACATGCCTGTACTGGTTAAAGGCATTTATGAAAAAAATATATATAAAATAAAATCATTTCCCCAAAATAAAAAAACAAAAGCAAGCAATAAATTAGCATTCAAAATCAGAATAACAGGAATTAAGGTGGTAACTTGTGTAGTTAAATTAATATTTTTTTCTCTTTTGTTAGTAGTTCTTTTTGTATGAATTACCTGAATGATTAGATTGTTCTCATGTTTTCCAGAATCAAATCTCAAAGCTTTTTAATTCAATAATAAAAGGTTATCAGGTTACTTTGTATCTTTTGATAAGGTTTGGCTATGTCCTCATCCAAATATCATCTTGAAATGTAGCTCCATAATTCCCATGTATCATTGGAGGGACAGGGTGGCAGATAATTGAATCATGGGGGTGGGTATTTCCCTTGTCTTTCTTGTTATAGTCAGTCACACAACGATATCTGATGGTATTATAAATGGCAGTTCCCTTGCACATGCTATCTTGTCTGCATCCATGTAATAAGACATGCCTTTGCTTCTCCTTTGTCTTCCACCATGACTGTGGGGCCTCCTGCGCCATGTGGAACTGTAAGTCTATTAAACCTCTTTTTGTTTATAAATTATTCAGTCTCAGGTATTTCTTCATAGCAGTATGAAAATGGAATAATACACCTTTATTTGAAATTTGGGCTAACTTTAAGTATATAGGGTGAGACAGATAAGAAATTATCCCCAATTAATATTTCATTATAAAATTTAAAGTTCTAATTGAAATATTATCTTAAACTGGGAATATACAGGTTATATTAGATATTATCCTTTTGTCTCTGGTACTGCAAAAAGGATATTTGTCATATTTTAAAATATTTTCATGAGATAATCCAATATAATTTAAATTAATTTATCTTCCAATAAAATTTGAGGTTTGCTACCCAAATATACTATCTTCCCTTTCACATTTGTGTTGTTACACATTTCACTTTTTTGGCTGAAAAGTAATTTTTTCTCTTAAATTCTTCTACCGATTCTTCATAGTTCAGTTTATGCATCACTTCTTTTTGGAAATCATTCCTAATTATCTATTCTTACTTGAAAGTATGTGATCAGAGCACCCTGACACATTGTATGTATAACACTTTGTTTAAATTGTCCATTACTGAATCTGGACTTCCTACTCATTTGTAAAGTCTTTGAAAACAATGTCTTACTTATCTTTTTATTCTGAGTATTATAGTACGCAGCAGTACCATTTTAATGGTAGTTGAATGAAGGAATGACTTAACAAGTAAAGATTTTTAGACAAATGTTCCCCATATTTAACTTGACTACATATACTAGCCTTCTCTTTAGTGTAATATTTATACTTCATATTTTTATTAAGAATTAAGATAATTGTAAAAATGTATAAAATAGAAATGAATATATCTGATTAAAAATAGGCACTAAAGAAGATAGCAAAAAAGTAAATAGATTTAAAATGTAGGCAAAGACGAGGTTGCTATAAAATTTGCAGATACTTGTTTTTATCAGACTGAAAATGTAATTACAGACTTTTAAACCACAGAGCAAATCCTAGGTTAGTTATATAATCTATGATGTTCTTGGAAAGATAAAATTAATGCTGTGACTCAGATCAAACTGGTCTATCTCTCTTATAAAAAGAAAATTATTAGTATTTAAAAGCAGTTTCTAGTGTAAAGGGCCAGTTTTCTAAAGATATGCTATAGGTTTTCAACATCTTATGAAAGCACAATATCGAAAAAGAAATCATTTCTATTCAGTCCACAAATTCTTAACATCTTTGCAAAGTACAGTATCTTATATTCCTTAATAGAATATCATCAAGACAGATATCTATGGATTTCAGAGAAATCATGTTGAAGATTACTCATACATTTTGAGGTACAAAATTTCGCTTTTGGAAATGAGTAACAGGTTAGGTAAAAGATATTTTATTTTCTAGTCTAATGAGTTATATCATATATACAAGGATTGTATTATGCTATTTTTCAGTCCACTCATGCCTTGTTATATGCAAACACATTCATATATATTACATATATATTCAAGAAATATTACTTCAAGTACTTAATATTGTTTTGAAAGTACTATTTTATATTTTATTTTTAACATCACATTTCCCCCATGTGGTTTATGACACCTTATTTATTGTTTCCTTGCCACATGAGCATTTTTGGATAAAAAGAAGGAGATTTCTCCACTTTTGTCTCACCTCCTGATGTAACTGGAGCATCCCCAGATTATTTTAGTAATTTCCTTCCAGCCTAATATAACGAACCATAGTGGAATCAGACTTCTTTTAAGCAATGAGGATAAGGGCCATTTCATGATATTTTAGGACTACTGAAATTTTTGCAGGTGGGAGACAGACACATGTTTGCTTTTTGGCAGAGACCATATACTGATTATGTCTCCCATAAGTTCAAGAAGTCTGTGAATGTACAACAGTTTTTCCTCTACCATTCCTAAAAGAAAAAGCACATTTTTGAATCCTAACAACACTAGAATATTGCTTCTTGAGAGACTCCCCCGCTTTTTTTTTTTTTTTTTGGTCAAATATCAAGTTCATGAGAAGGAATTTTGAGGTTCATATCCTTGCTAAGACTGGCAGAACCAATAACATATGAAAATGTCTTTTTGTTTCTTCATACTTGAGAAATAGCTTGACTCAGAGGTAAGCTGAAAACCTTTGCCTGTCAGAAGTTTGAAGTATGCTTTCATTATTTTCTAGCACATAGGATTGATACTCAAAAGCCTGGTACCAGTCTGAGTCTCATTCCTTTTAGTTGACAGGAATTTCACTGCTGTTTCATTGCCTTTCATTAATGCTTGTCGTTGTCATTAGCTTAGCTTTTGTTTCCTTTTCCCTCACTATGGGAGATACTGTAATCATCCCTTTACCCATGATATTCTGAAATAGGTTACAAAATTTGAAACAGATAAAATCTGTTTTTCATCATGCATTTTTTTTCTGGTTGCTTTCTAGGTGAATCATTTTAAAGGCTGTGTGTTGTATTTTAGATTAATTTTCTAAAATTATTTTTTATTCTTTCTTTGTCTTTACTTCTCTACTAAAATAGCTATAAATGAGATATTATACTTTCTGATTATTGCTTTTTATCTCAACTATTTTCCCATAATTTTAATATATAGTAATTTTATTTATTTTTAAATAGATGACATCAATTTTACATTTTTGTAAAAGTTTTATTCAATACTCAATTGCAGCAAACATTTTAAATTTGAAGAGACATTTCTTACATTTTTGTTTTCTTTTTATAACTTGTTTTCAAGGGTGACTATCTTATGGCATCTATTTGGAGATGCCAAAAAATTGTGTTCTTTTGCTGTTTTAAGCTGTCTCTTGGAAGATGAATTATGTCTGATTTTTAAGAAAATATATGTATGTATATCTTAACTCAGCCTAGGAATATAGATAGATAGACAGTTTATCAATAATATTAAGAAATAAATACTTGGAGCTCCAAGTACATAGAAGTTATGAACAAAATGAATTACTAGAAACACTGGATTGGAGACCAGCCTATAACATAGATAATCTTTAAATTGCAGAATACAGGGAACTTTTTTCTGGTTTATTAGTTATAAATTCTATTATTCTATTGATATTAAAATCACAGTTTGAAAAATGACAGTCATAGTTCCAGCACTATTTTCCTTTTTACCTCTCAGGAGAATTCAGATGAAAAAAATCGAACACCACACTCCATAGGATATTATCTGTCTATCTAGCCTATGTATCTACTTGTTTACCTACACACTCATCTGTCTATATCTATCCTACATTTAAATATGTACCAATCCTTTAAATTTAAAATACTTTGATTACAACATTCCATTAATTTATCCCAGAGGAATCTTTAGGATGGATCTTCTATGCTATCATTTTCATCCACTAAATATCGGAATCTTTTTTAACTTTTTTTACATGTCTGTCTTATTTTCTATGGGTAAATTGTCAGAATGATTAATTATTGACTTATAAATAACTTTCTTATATTTTTAAATCAAACTATTATTACAGTACTATTATTTAATTTTTGGCTACAGCATGTTATGTTAGAAAAATACATGTCTATTGAGTCAAAGAATCTGAGATTAAAAACCCAGTTTTCCTTGTATAATTATGTGAAATAGAGAAAGTTAGTTGGTTACTTTGTTTAAGTATACTTTGTATACTTTTTGTATAATTAAAATGACAAAAACATTTGTATTATAGGGTAGTTGTGAGTATTTAATCAGTTAAATAAATAGAATAAACAAATGAGTCTCTTCCTGCAGCCAGAACTCCAGGTCTTGTCTTCACTGTTCTGTGTTCTTTGTTCCTGGAGGTCCAGCCTTGAGGCCTTGTGACCTTCAGGTATTGAGAGATCCACAGCTAAGACACCATGACCAGCTGAAAACCTAGAAATGGTATTGCTTTCTCTAAGCCAGACCTGATCACCTATCTGGAGCACGGAAAAGAGCCTCGGAATATGAAGAGACATGAGACTGTAGACAAATCCCTAGATGTTTATAAAAATTTCTGCTCAGCCTCCCAACGTGCTGGGATTACAGGCCTGTTTTAACCTACTTAAACAAGAATAACAAGCGAGGGATCCAAAATGGCCAAATAGGAACATCTCTGGATTGCAGTTCCCAGCGAAAATGCAGAGGGTGAGTAATCACTGCATTTCCAAATGAGTTTTTACTGCCCACAGACCAGGAGATTCCCAGGCAGAAAAGTGCCACAAGTCTCCAGCGCAGCTGTTGCAGCCAGCACAGCAGGTCTCAGCACAAAAACTCAAATCCGGGTGCTGTTACAGCTGGCGACTGGAACACTTCGGAGACAGAGTGGCCTATTCAACTGAAGAAAAGGGGGTTGAAACAGGGAGCCAGGTAATCTGGCTCGGCCGGTCCCACCCCCACAAAGACCAGCAATCTGAAATGCTCTGCACTGAGAGTTTCACAGCTGGACCCAGGATGGTCCAGCTCTGTTGGGGGAAGGGTGTCCACCATTACTGAGGCAGCAGCCATTACTGAGGCAGTTCTAACTATACCCCTATAAAGAAAACTGCAAGGAAGTTCAGACCTAGCAGCTGGGCAGAGCCCACAGCAGCTCAGCAATAGCCTCTGCTGCAGACTGTGACTAGGCCACCTCCTCAATGGGCAGGACATCTCTGAAAAGCAGCAGCATGACAGGAACTTACAAATAAAGCCCCACCTTCCTGGGACAGAGCACCTGGGAAAAAAAAGGCAGTTGTGAGTTCCACTGCAGCAGAATTAAATGTACCTGCCCAGCAGCTCTGAATGGAACAATGGAGCTCACAGCTCAGTTCTTGAGCTCCTATAAGGGATAGACTATCTCCTCAAGAAGCTCCCCAATCCCCATATATCCAAAGAGATACCTCATAAAGGAGAGCTCAGGCTGACATCTGGTGGATATCCTTCTGGGACAAAAATAACAGAAGAAGAAACTGGCAGTAATCCTTACTGCTCTGCAGCCACTGCAGGTGATCCCAAGGCAAACATGATCTGGAGTGGACCTCCAGCAGTCCTACAGCAGAGAGGCCTGACTATTAGAAGGAAAACTGAGAAAAGAAAGAAATAACTTCATCATCAACAAAAAGGACATCCACTCAGAGACCCCATCTGAAAGTCACCAACTACAAAGACCACAGGTAGATAAACCCACAAAGATGCAAAGAAATCAGCACAAAAAGGAGGAAAACACCCAAAACCAGAATGCCTCTCCTCCTACAAGGGATCACAACTCCTCACCAGCAAGGGAACAAGGCTGGATGGAGAACGAGTCTGATGAATTGACAGAAACAGGCTTCAGAAGGTGGGTAATAACAAACTTCTCTGAGCTAAAAGAACATATTCTAACCCAATGCAAAAAGAAACTAAGAACTTGAAAAAAGGTTTGATGAAATGCTAATGAGAATAAAAAGCTAAGAGAAGGGTATAAATGAATTGATGGAGCTGAAAAACATGAGAACTTCATGAAACATACA
>NW_016107344.1:5327705-5333768 GCF_001604975.1 Cebus imitator
TAAAAAAAAAAAAAACTCAAAAGCTAGCAGAAGACAAGAAATAACTAAGGTCGGAGCAGAAGTGAAGGAGATAGACACACAAAAACCTTCAAAAAATCAATAAATCTAGGAGCTAGTTTTTTGAAAAGATCAACAAAATAGACCAAAGTCCAGATTAATAAAAAAGAAAAGAGAGAAGAATCAAATAGATGAAGTAAAAAACAATAAAGGGGATATCACCACCAATTCCACAGAAATACAAACTGCCATCAGAGATTACTACAAACAACTCTATGCACATAAACCAGTAAACCTGGAAGAAATGGATAAATTCCTGGACACTTGCACCCTCCTAAGCCTAAACCAGGAAGAAGTTGAAACTCTGAATAGACCAATAACAATGGCTGAAGTTGAGGCAGGAATTAAGAGCCTACCAACTAAACAAAAAAAGCTATATCTAGATGGATTCACAGCCGAATTCTACCAGACATACAAAGAGGAGCTGGTACCACTCCTTATGAAACTATTCCAAACACTCCAAAAAGAGGGAATCCTCCCCAAATCATTTTATGAGACCAATATCATCCTGATACCAAAACCCAGCAGCGACTCAACAAAAAAAGAAAACTTGAGGCCAATATCCATGATGAACATAGATGCAAAAATCTTCAATAAAATACTGGCAAACCGATTGCAACAGCACATCAAAAAGCTTATCCATCACTATCAAGTAGGATTTATCCTGGGGCTGCAAGGCTGGTTCAACTTACACAAATCTATAAATGTAATCCACCACATAAACAGAGCAAAAGAGAAAAACCACATGATTCAATAGATGTAGAGAAGGCCTTCAACAAAATTTAACAGCCCTTTATGCTAAAGACTCTCAATAAACTAGGTATTGAAGGAACGTATCTCAAAATAATAAAAGCTATTTATGACAAACCCACAGCCAATATCATACTGAATGGGCAAAAACTGGAAGCATTCCCTTTGAAATCTGGCACTAGACAAGGATGCCCTCTGTCACCACTCCTATTCAATATAGTATTGGAAATTCTAACCAGAGCAATCATGCAAGAAAAAGAAATAAAGGGTATTCAGTTAGGAAAGGAGAAAGTCAAATTGTCTCTATTTGCAGATGACATGATTGTATATCTAGAAGACCCCATCCTCTCAGCCCAAAATCTCCTGAAACTGATGAGCAACTTCAGCTAAGTCTCAGGATACAAAATCAATGTACAAAAATCACAAGCATTCCTATACACCAAAAACAGACTTAAAGAGAGTCAAATCATGAGTGAACTCCCATTCACAATTGCTACAAAGAGAATAAAATACCTAAGAATACAATTAACAAAGGATGTAAAGGACCTCTTCAAGGAGAACTACAAACCACTGCTCAACGAAATAAGAGAGGGCACAAACACATTGAGAAACATTTCATGCTCGTGGTTAGGAAGAATCAATATTGTGAAAATGGCCATACTGCCCAAATTAATTTATAGATTCAATGCTATCCCCATCAAGCTATCAATGACCTTCACAGAACTGGAAAAAAACACTTTAAATTTCATATGTAACCAAAAAGAGAGCACACGTAGCCAAGTCAATTCTGAGCAAAAAGAACAAAGCTGGAGGCATCACGCAACCTGACTTCAAACTAAAGTACAAGAATACAGTAATCAAAACAGCATGGTACTGGTACCAAAACAGAGATATAGACCAACAGAACAGAACAGAGGCCTCGGAGGCAATGCCACACATCTATGACCATCAGATCTTTGATAAACCTGACAAAAACAAGCAATGGGGAAAGGATTCCCTGTTTAATAATTGGTGTTGGGAAAATTGGCAAGCCATGTGCAGAAAGCAGAAACTGGACCCCTTCCTGGCACCCTACACTAAAATTAACTGTAGATGGATTAAAGACTTAAACATAAGACCTAACATTATAAAAACCCTAGTAGAAAACCTAAGCAAAACCATTCAGGACATAGGCATAGGCAAGAACTTCATGACTATAACACCAAATGCAATGGAAACAAAAGCCCAAATAGACAAATGGGATCTAATTAAACTCCAGAGCTTCTTCACAGCAAATGACACAATCATTAGAGTGAACTGGCAACCAACAGAATGGGAAAAAATTTTGCAATCTACCCATCTGACAAAGGACTTATATCCAGAATCTATAAAGAACTAAAACAGATTTACAAGAAAAAAACAAACCCATTCAAAAATGGTCAAAGGATATGAACAGACACTTTTCAAAAGAAGACATATATGAGGCCAACAAACATATGAAAAAATGCTCATCATCACTAGTCATTAGAGAAATGCAAATCAAAACTACATTGAGATAGCATCTCATACTAGTTAGAATGGTGATCATTAAAAAATCTGGAGACAACAGATGCTGGAGAGGATGTGGAGAAATAGAAACACTTTTACACTGTTAGTGGGAGTGTAAATTAGTTCAACCATTGTGGAAGACACTGTGGCAGTTCCTCTAGGACCTAGAAATAGAAATGCCATTTGCCCCAGCAATCCTATTACTGGGTATATATCCAAAGGATTATAAATCATTCTATTATAAAGAAACATGCACATGTATGTTCACTGCAACACTGTTTACAAGAGCAAAGACTTGGAACAAACCCAAATGCCCATAGGTGATAGACTGGACAGGGAAAATGTGGCACATATACACCATGGAATACTATGCAGCCATAAAAAAGGATGAGCTCACATCCTTTGTAGGGACATGGATGAACCTGAAATCCATCATTCTCAACAAACTGACACAAGAACAGAAAAATCAAACACTGCATGTTCTCACTCATAGGTTGGTGTTGAACAATGAGAACATATGGACACAGGGAGAGGAGCATCACACACTGAGGTCTGTGGTCAGGGGGAATAGGGGAGGGACATTGGGGGGTAGGGAGTTGGCCCTGATAACATGGGGAGAAATGCCAGATATAGGTGATGGGGTTGGAGGCAGCAAACCACATTGCAATGTATGTAACAATCCTGCATGTTCTTCACATGTATCCCAGAATGTAATGTGCAATAAAAAAAAAAAATTATATATATATATATAAAATAAACAAATTACAATTTTTTCCTCTTCTGTCGCAATATTTGATCATTCTGATTTTAGAAATATATATACACATCAATGTTATTGGAAAGTAAGACTTGTATTTCACTGTTGATGACAATAAGTTGAGCAACTTCCTTTTCCTCACCTTGAAAACCTAAGGCAAATAGTGTGCTTCCAACTCGATACTTTAAATCTGGAGTCAACAAAGCAAAAAATAAAAGAATGTGTTTTGTATTTGTTTTTGCATTGTCAAAGGCTGAAGCAACATTAAATTTGGAGGAGAATGTAACTTAGAACTACCTAATCAATCTAGAGTAGGTAGAGGCAGAGATGCCTGCTGAAGCATCCAGTGTCCTTCCATAGAAACATCTTTTTCCTCACCAGGCATTCACAGAGATGTAATTTTGGTTTCTAACTACCAAGTTTCTTTTGTTTTTATCCAGGTCTGATACATTTGGACAATTTTCTAAGCTAACCATTATGTTTTCAAAAGATTCCTCTTATTTATGGATCACTTAGTTTATCCTTGTTGTAGTCATATAAAAGCAAACTCTTATTCTTTGATTCCTGCCAATGTTATTATAACAACCTCCAAATATCTACTAATGATAAGAACACTGGCAAAAAAATGTCAAAATCAAATTCTGGAAACTAAAAAAGGCCAGCAACAGAATGGGAAGCATTTATTCAAGAAAAACAGTGAAATTTAGATAACAGTGAAGTTTAATATGCTTATTTTTATGTCCTTCCCTATAGCATTGTGATTGCTATCAATCTCTACAAAATATTCCAAAGAACTGAAAATCAGAAAACATTTCCTAACTCATCCATGATGCCAGTATTACCTTGGTACCTAAATCGGACAGAGACATGGTAACTCCAGACCAGTGTCTCTTGTGAATATAGATGTGAAATCTTCCACAAAATAATATCAAACAAAATACAGCAAAATATAAAACGGGTTACACACTGTGACTAAGTGTAATGTATTTGAAAAAGACAAGGTGTATTAACATCTGAAAATTATTAATTTAGTACACTCTGCTAATTGAAAAAAGAGAGAAATCACATTGACACTTCAATAAATGCAGGAAAACCAATATGCTTTTTGTGATAAAAACATTCATTGAACTAGGGGCTGGATATTTACCCAGAATAGCCAATAATTCTTAAAGACAAAAGACAGTGTAATCACACTACATAATTTAAAAAACTACTAGAAAGCTACAGTAATCAAGAAAATGTGGTAATGGGGTAAAGATATACACATACACAATGTAATACCATTGAAAGTATAAAAATAAACCTCAAATTTATGGCCAATTGATTTCTGACAAGGGTGCCAATAATTCAATGGGAAAGGAGGACTTTTCAACAAAAGAAGCTAGGAAAACATGGAAAAGAATGAAGTAGAACCACTATCTCATGCCACAGAAAAAATTAACTCAAAATGGGTCATATTTCTTAATTTAAGACCTTAAATGTTTTAAATAGAAACTTTTAAAAGACAACATAGAAATGCTTGTGATTTCTGCACATTGATATTGTATCCTGAGACGTTGCTGACGTTGCTTATTAGTTTAAGGAGATTTTGGGCTGAGTTGATAGGCTCTTCTAAATATACAATCATGTCGTCTGCAAATAGAGAAAATTAGACTTCCTCCTTTCTTAACTGAATACCCTTTATTATTTTTTTTTCTTGCCTAATTGTTCTGGCTAGAACTTCCAATACTAATTGAATAGGAGTGGGGACAGAGGGCATCTTTGTCTACTGCTAAATTTCAAAGGTAATGCTTCCAGTTTTTGCCCATTCAGTATGATATTGGCTGTAGTTTTGTCATAAGTAGCTTTTATTATTTTGAGATATGTTCCTTCAATACCTAGTTTATTAAGAGTCTTTAGCATAAAGGGCTATTGAATTTTTTCAAAGGCCTTTTCTACATCTATTGAGAGAATCATGTGGTTTTTGTCTTTGGTTCTGTTCATGTGGTGGATTACGTTTTTAGAGTTATGTATGTTGAACAAGCCTTGCATCCCCAGGATGAATCCTACTTGATTGTGATGGATAAGCTTTTTGATGTGCTGTTGCAATCGGTTTGCCAGTATTTTATTGAAGATTTTTGCATCTATGTTCATCATGGATATTGGCCTGAAGTCTTCTTTTTTTGTTGAGTCTCTGCTGGGTTTTGGTATCAGGATGATGTTGGTCTCATAAAATGATTTGGGGAGGATTCCCTCTTTTTGGAGTGTTTGGAATAGTTTCATAAGGAGTGGTACCATCTCCTCTTTGTATGTCTGGTAGAATTCAGCTGTGATCCCATCTGGACCTGGGTTTTTTTTGGTTGGTAGGCTCTTAATTCCTGCCTCAACTTCAGCCCTTGTTATTGGTCTGTTAAAGGTTTCAACTTCTTCCTGGTTTAGGCTTGGGAGGGTGCAAGTGTCCAGGAATTTATCCATTTCTTCCAGGTTTACTGGTTTATGTGCATAGAATTGTTTGTAGTAATCTCTGATGGTAGTTTGTATTTCTGTGGAATTGGTAGTGATATCCCCTTTTTCATTTTTTATTGCATCTATTTGATTCTTCTCCCTTTTATCAGTGCACAGAAATCACAAGGATTTCTATACACCAATAACAGACTAACAGAAAGCCAAATCATGAGTGCACTCCCATTCACATTTTCTACAGAGAATGAAGTACCTAGGAATATAACTAAGAAAAGATGTAAAGGACCTCTTCAAAGAGAACTACAAACCACTGCTCAAGGGAATAAGAGATGAGAGAAACATTCCATGCTCATGGTTAGGATGAAGAAATATCATAAAAATGGCCATACTGATCAAAGTAATTTTTAGATTGAACACTATCCCCATTAAGCTACCAATGCCCTTCTTCATAGAACTGGAAAAAACCACCTTAAGTATCATATGGAACCAAAAAAGAGCCAAGACATAGCCAAGACAATCCTAAGCAAAAA
>NW_016107344.1:5333779-5361227 GCF_001604975.1 Cebus imitator
AAAAAAAAAAAAAGAAAGAAAAAAGGCTGAGGCATCACACTACCTGATTTCAAACTATACTACAAGGCTACAGTAATCAAAACGGCATGGTACTTGTCCCAAAACAGACATATAGACCAATGGAACAGAACAGAGGCCTTTGAGGCAATGGCAGACATATACAACCGTCTGCTCTTTGACAAACCTGACAAAAACAAGCAATGGGGAAAGGATTACCTGTTTAATAAATGGTGTTGGGAAAACAGGCTAGCAGTGTGCAGAAAGCACAAACTGGATGCCTTCCTGACACGTTACACTAAAATGAACTCCAGAATAATTAAAGACTTAACATAAGACCTAACACCATAAAAACCCTAGAAGAAAACCTAGGCAAAACCATTCAGGACATAGGCATAGGCAAGGACTTCATGACTAAAACACCAAAAGCATCAGCAACAAAAGCCAAAATAGACAAATGAGACCTAATTAAACTCCAGAGCTTATGTATAGCCAAAGAAACAATCATTAGAGTGAACTGGCAACCAACAGAATGGGAAAAAATTTTTGCAGTCTACCCAGCTGACAAAGAGCTAATATCCAGAATCTACAAAGAACTAAAACAGATTTACAAGAAAAAAACAAACCCATCCAAAAGTGGGCGAAGGATAGGAACAGACACTTTTCAAAAGAAGACATATATGAGGCCAACAAACATATGAAAAAATGCTCATCATCACTGATTATTAGAGAAATGCAAATCAAAACCACATTGAGATACCATCTCATGCCAGTTAGAATGGTGATCATTAAAAAATGTGGAGACAACAGATGCTGGAGAGAATGTGGAGAAATAGGAACATTTTACATTGTTAGTGGGAGTGTAAACAAGTTCAAACATTGTGGAAGACAGTGCAGTGCTTCCTCAGGGACTTAGAAATTCCATTTGACCCAGCAATCCCATTACTGGGTATGTACCCAAAGGATTATAAATCATTCTAGTATAAAGACACATGCACATGTATGTTTGTAATGGCACTGTTTACAATAGCAAAGATGTGGAACCAACCCAAATGCCCATTGACAATAGACTGGACAAGGAAAATGTGTCACATATACACCATGGAATACTATGCAGCCATAAAAAATGATGAGTTCATGTCCTTTGTAGAGATATGCATGAATCTGGAAACAATCATTCTCAGCAAACTGACATAACAACAGAAAATCAAACACCACATGTTCTCACACATAGGCGGGTACTGAACAATGAGAACATATGGACACAGGGAGGGGAGCATCACACTCTGGGGTCTGTTAAGGGGGGCAAGGGAGGGGCAGCGGGGGGATAACATGGGGAGAAATGCCAGATGTAGGTGACGGGTGGATGGAGGCAGCAAACTACATTGCCATGTGTGTACCTATGCAAGAATCCTGCATGATCTGCACATGTACCCCAGAACCTAAAGTACAATTAAAAAAAAGGAGAGAGAACAGGAGCAAAAAATAAAACGACAACATAGGTATAAATCTTCATGAACATAGATTAGAAAATAATTTTTTAGTAAAACCACATGCAAAATAAATAAATGGAATTTCATTAAGTTAATAACTTTTGTGCTTCACAAGACACTATCAAGAAAATTGGAGAGCATCAGGAAAAACAGCTAAGCATGCTGGGTTTAATACCTAGGTGATAGCAGCAAATCATCATGGCACATGTTTATCTATGTAATAAACCTGCACTTCCTTCATGTGTACTCCAGAACTTAAAACTAGAAAAAAAAAATTCATAGAATGGGAGAAAATATTTACAAATCTTAATGTCTGATAGAGGCCTTATAACCAGAGTATCAAAACCTAAGGAACATTTATAACTCAACAATAAAAAGAAAACTAACCCCAAGACAAAAATGAGAAAATATTTCAATAGAGCTTTCTCCAAAGAAGGTAAACAAAAAAGATTCCCAAAAATAATTAGACATGAGGAACTAGAGAAATGCATATAAACCCACGATGAGATATGACTTCAAATATACTGGGATTATTTTAATAAAATCACAAGCCTAGGCAGAAATGTGAAGACACTGGTACCCTCATACATTGCTATTGTGAATAGAAAATGGTGCAGCCACTTTGGAAAACAGTTTTGCAGTTCCTCCAAAAGTGAAACTAAGAGTTAACCATATGACTCAATCCCACACTTAGGTATATACCCAAAAGAATCAAAAACATGTTCAAACAAAAAGGCACATATAGTAGTTTAAATCATAACAGTCAAAATATGGAAACAACCCAAATGTCCTTCTATTGATGATGTATTAACAAATGTGATAAAGCTTAATAATGGAATATTGTTCATTCATAAAAGGAATGAAAGACCGATACATACTTCCTTGAATGGACTTTAAAACATTATGCTACATCAAAGAAACCATACACAAATGGCCACAAATTGTAAAATTATTTTTACATGAAATATTCAGAATGGGCAAATCCATAGAGATATAAAGTAGATTAATTGCTGTTAAGAAGGACTCGGTTTTTAAGACTGACACTGTTGGGTACAGGATTCCATTTCAGGATGACAAAAATGCTTTGGCATATGCTAGTGGTAACGTCCACTCATCTGAATACATTCAAACACACTGAATTCTATACTTTCAAATTTAATTAGCTTTATGGTATGTGAATTATATCTGAATTCAAACCAAACCAAACAAAAACAACCCCATCATATATTTAACATATATCGCATAGCATATAAAAATTCATAGCAATCAGTGTTATTCTTTACTAATTTCTCCTCAAAATACTTAAGTGAAATAGTGCATTGTAGTAATGCCTTATTCAATCTTATATGACATAAAGCATCATGAAAAAAGACACTATATAAAATTATGTGCTTAAAGACTTAATTGATAAAATAAAAATTTGTAGCATGCTTAAAAAAACTGTGGTCTTAATTTGTTTAATTCCCTAGGCAGATAATTTGCTCCCTTGATGTCACCGAATTTAAATGCATATAAGTTTTGTATGTTTCTTTATCCAGCAGAATCATCATTTATTGATAGCTGTGAAAAATTTTAAACCACATAGTTTGAGCAACTACAGAACCCATGTGACTTTCTCATAAAATCATGTAAGATTTTTTTTGTCACATAAATCAAAGGGTAAAAAGCTATATAAGTCAAAACATATTTTGAGTTTTCATTTTTTTTTAGTTTTTAAAATTTTTCTTTAGACTCTAGCTTCATGTCACTGGAATGTATATTATTATATTTTCAATTTTGTAATAACACTGCATGCCACACATAGATACAAATTAATGGTGTGGCTAAGAACATGACATACTTTAGTTTCTGAACAAGTAAAAAACTAGCACAAGCTGTTGGTTTAACACTCACACACAATCCTGCCAATTATACTGAAGAGAGAGTAATCATACATATTTGAGAACCTAACATCAGTTGTGACACTCTGAGTGAGACAAAAATTTAGAGCACTGCCTTGAGAGACTATCTGGGAGGAAAACTTGATATGTTCTTTTTATACTACCCCACATTGTTCCCTTAGGAAGAGTTGCTGCGTGTTCCGTACTGCTAAGTGAAGAAGCATAAGCATCAGCACAGAACTTGTCAGAACTGGAATGTTAACATCAGAATGCCATCAGAGCCCAGCTTGAACGAGGACTTTTGAACAGCAGAAGCAAACAGACTTGCTGGTCATGAATATTACCTTCTTATTTAAGCTACCAGCTCTAAGGTTAAGGCATCCACAGATAAGGAAGAAAATCTCGTGAGGGCAAAAGGAGGTAAATAGATGCAATTCCTGAGGCCTACATACTGGAGATAGCAGCAAATAGGTTGAGCAAAGTCAGCTTATAGGGTTAGGGATTCATGCCCAGCTGTAATTCCCCCAGCTACTCCTGATGTTTTAGTAAGATACAAAAAATAACATATGCCTTAGTCCTTCATACAGTTACCCACAGTATCTGATACTGGCCACATGAGTACTCAAGATAAAAGGATTACTTATTACAGAGGACACAACCACAACTAATCAGAATTAGAAGAGAAAGAGAAACAAAAAGAGGGTTAAGAAATGGTGGGAGATGAGGAACAGGAATAAGAGCAGGAAAGAAACAGTAGAAAAAAAAGGAGAAAAAGGATGAACTATAGAGAAAGAGGAGAGAGAGACAAAAAAAAAAAAAGGAAAGAATTGGAGAAGGAGGGAAGAAGAAGCTAAATCCACAACAAAAAGAATTAAAGAAGCAGATAGGAATTTGAATGGGAACAGTGCACAGCCTAACAGAGATAAGGGAGGATATGAAAACCTCTAAAAAGAAGAAAGCAGTTACAATAAATTAAGGGGTAGTAAGAACATAAAAAACAAACAATTCACATTAAGATATCAATACATGAAATATATACCATGATGCACACAGATTAAGAACAATTTGGAAGGCTAATAAAGTTATCAGGAAGGGATAAAGACAAAAATATAAAATAAAACTTAATAACATGAAAGATTAAACAAGAAATATCACTGTCTATCCAATAGAAGTCCCTGGAAGATGGAAGAAGGCGAAGACTGTAACACCACATTGGAAGATCAGCAGTCTTAGGCCAAGCGTGTTTATTGTATTTGAGTAGGATACATAATGCTGAACTCCCTATGATTCAACTGATCATAAAGGACTTTGATTTTTTTAACTTATATTTTTTATTGCACTTTAGGTTCTGGGGTACATGTGCAGATCATGCAGGATTGTTGCATAGGTACACACACGGCAATGTGGTTTGCTGCCTCCATCCCCCCATTACCTACATCTGGCATTTCTCCCCATGTTATCCCTCCCCAACCTTCCTACCCACTGCTGTCCCTCCCCTAGTCCCCACCAACAGACCCCAGTGTGTGATGCTTCCCTTCCTGTGTCTATGTGTTCTCATTGTTCAACACCAACCTATGAGTGAGAATATGTGGTGTTTGATTTTCTGTTCTTTTGTCAGTTTGCTGAGAATGATGGTTTCCAGATTCATCCATGTGCCTAAAACGGACATGAGGAATATGACTGATTCTAAAGGAAGCACTCTGTCTCATGGGAGAACACAGATATCTTGTGCCCCCATCAATCTGGCTTCAATTGACTGAACCTGTTATTGGTGTGTAAATCAAAGACAGTTTTCCACAAAAGCATTGTCAGCCATCTTTTCTTATCTCTTTCTCTCTCTCCCTGCAGCAATCTGTGTATATTTAATTTCTTTAAATTTTACTTTGGATTGATGGTAGAGTAGACATCAACGCAAAATACAGTGCCGGAAACATGGACATTGAACAACTATTAATTTTGCTTACCTATGAATGTCTAAATCTATGGATTTGCAATTAAACTCTTATCTGTCTATATGTATATTCTAAATATAGGAAAAGAAGAACTTAGCCAATTTGCTGGCTAAGTTTAGATTTTCAAATTTGTACTTCTTACAATGCTTACAAGACAAACTGTAAATTCACGAACTGTTAGTTTTTATTAAATTGCTCTCTAAAATATTTATATAGGACTTCACCATTTACAAAATGATTCCATAATCATTTTAATTATTGTATTTTTATCTATTTAGTAATGTTGAATTGGTGGCAAATCAGAAAACCGAGGCTGAGTTTAAATGCTGGCCCCACATCATTCAAATAGAAAGTGATAAATTCAAGATGTACATCGAGATCTTCTGAATCTAGATACAGTTCTCCCTAGTTTCAGGTTACCCTATGGTAGGGAATAGATAAATCCTATCAAAATGACCTATGGTGCCTGAGAATGTGTTGTTCTTTCTCTAAACCTGTATTACTCTCTTTCCCACAGATTTTTCAAGGTGGAATCAATTAGATGCAAAGACACAGAATTGCTTATTCAGTAATGTGAGAGAAAGCCACTTTAAGTTTTACTCAATCCACATTAAGGATTTTTCCCTCTGGGTTGCACTACTTTAGCGTCTCCATGTCACTTCATTGTTCCATATTCATCTTTACATATTGTATGATCTTTGAGGAAAGCTTGAGGACTCCTTTGAGGATGGCTTGGGATCTACTCTTTTTGAAAACTTTAACATCTATCTCAAGAGTTTAACATTAGTAAACACAGGAAGAAGTCAAGACATTTAAATAAAAATATGCATCAAATAAACCCATAATTTACCTAAAGGTAATGATAACTGATGGCATGTCATAGTTTGGATTTTGTCCCCTCAACACTCATGTTGAAATTCGATCTCCAGTGTCAGAGGTGGGGAGTACTGGGAGATGTTTGGATCATGGGAGCAGACCCCTCATGAATGGCTTGGTGCTGTCCTCGTGGTAATAAGGGCTTGTTCTCTTACTTCCCTCAAAGAGCTGGTTGTTAAAAAGAGCCTGAAACATGCTTCTGTCTCTCTTGCTTCCTCTCTAACCTGTGATCTCTTAATACATTGCCTCCCTTGCATTCTGTCATAAGTGGAAGCAATTTGAAACTTTCACTAAAAGGCCCAATATTACAGCTAGAAGAATCATAATCCAAAAAATTTTTCTATGTAAATCACCCAGTCTCAGGTATTCCCTTATAGCAACACAAATTTACTAAGAAAGGCATCAGTAATATTGTAAATGTATATTTACATTATCAATAACATACTTCTAAAATTAATATAAATAAAGTAAGAGATCTTACCTAGACCATGTCTATGTGTTGCCATTGGTGGTAAGACAGTCCATGTCTTGGTTTTGGGATTGTAACATTCAACAGTGTTCAATGTCTTTAAGCCGTCTCGACCTCCAATTACAAAGAGTTTGTCATCAATAACAGCCACACCAAACTGCAACCTCCTGCCATTCATCATCCCTGCCTGGATCCACAAATTTGTTCTCAGATCATATTTCTCTATAGTTGTAGCTCCTGGTAAAACATAAAATCAACAAGTCACCAATTGCAATAAATCCAATAAACAACCTGCCAAAGCACAGTACAAATTAGGATGTGAAAATACTCTTGTCATATTCATTTTTTTAAAAAAAAGAACAAGTGGCAGAAAAACAAAAGGAGTAGTAATTCAACTACTTTATTTTCTCTTCTTGGCAGACACAAATGATGATCAAAACAGACACAAATGTTCATTTTCTTTGAATTACAAATGATCTCAGGCTAAACTATTGCTTCAACAGAAACATTGTTGAGCTTGACTCAGTTCTGTCAGTGGATTTTACAGCTTTCCTCTATCACCTTTTTCACTAAAAAATGTAGCAAATTCCAGCTTGAAAAATAGTTATGAAAGCCCTTTTACATAAATAAGCTATGCATGTTATTTGTATAATTTCTGAAAGTGAAGTTCATAAAATATTACCACATTTTTCTTTCAATTTGTCATATGCCTTAAATAACTGAAGGTTTTAAAAGTCAATTGTAAGATACATAGGCAAATATTTGCTATGCTTTTTAAACTGGATTTTAGAAAATGATCTGGAGAATAGCTTAGTAGAATTTTATAAAATGATCTTCTATCCTGAACATTCATATTAGAATCTCTAAACAATATAGCTCATATTTCCTAAAAGCTCTTAACATAGAAGTTTGTGAAATGCAAAATAAAATAGAAATTGAAAGAAGCTAAATCGCTGGTGAGATTTGTTTTAATGGGTTTAATTACCCAATTCTCATTAAAAATACCTGCCTAGAACAAACTCCCCGATGTTTATATGATATAAGCTAACAAATACTGATCTTGATGCAGTACTTGACTTACTGTTCAGACTCACCTTAACCAATGTTTCATCTTCAATAATGAAACATTTCTACAAAGGAAATTAACATTCTTGTGTACCTTTGCTTAAGCACTAATTATCTATTTTACTTGTAGTAAAAGTTTGCAAATCTAGGGAATACATTCCTCTGGGGACTCATTTGCTCTTTAGAACCCAACCAGTAATAAACTAAATGAATATAAAGACTTGGTATCAGAAGTTTTGCTAATTAAAGTAAAAAAAGATATAATTTATGCTCAATTTTTACTTAAAGGTAATAGCAATAATGATTTAGATATTAAATTAAATTAGATATATTAAACCTGCTTTCTCATATTTCTAAAAATATAGGTTCATTACAATATATAACCAATTTTGAAGTATTAGGAAATTATTGTTAGAATAAAAATAAACTGCAATGTTCCCAAAAATTATTTAATACTGTTAATTAACATGTATAATATTTTTAACAAATATATTTATTTTCTATTTTAATATATTATATTGGATATTGAATGTTTTATTCATTTATCTTCCAATCAAAATTCTAAAGCAAACTACATAGTTGAATAAGTTTAAAGTAGTCTGTATTCTCAAAGCTTGATAACTTTTGTATTATATGAATATATAACTAAAAAAGAAGTGTTATACAAAGATGGCCTGGCGCACGGCTCACACTTGTAATCCCAGCACTCTGGGAGGCTGAGGCAGGTGGATTACCTGAGGTCAGGAGGTTGAGAGCAGCTGGCCTCAAACTCTGGTGAAACCCTGTCTCTACTAAACACACACACACACACACACACACACACACACACACACACGTAGCTGGGCATGGTGGCTCACACCTGTAGTCACAGCTACCTGGGGAGGCTGAGGGAAGAGAATCATTTGATCCCGGGAGGTGGAGATTGCAGTGAGCTGAGATCGCACCACTGCACTCCAACCTGGGCAAAAGAGTGAGGCTCCTCAGTCTCAAAAAAATAAAAAAACATTATACACAGATATCTGTGTCTTGTAACTAACTTTTGACTGATGATGGCAGAAGAGTGTTACCTAATCCTAGTTAACACAATCCCATTAGACTCCTCATATTTTCTGGTATGGGTGGACAAGAAAGAAAGTATTTGGACAACTGTAATTCCTACAGCCTCCAAAGCCTTGCTCAAAATCTTTGCAGGGAATCTGAGGTCCAGTTACCTTCCTCAGAAGAAATAGTTAGGAATGAGTGAAATTAAGACTTCTGAGGAACCAAAGGAGTTGCAATTCAAAAAGGAAAAGTGAGGAATTGATTTAGATTTCAAAGCCTCATCCAAATAAGGCAGCTATGTCTTAAATCTCAATACATACAGGATTTTTAACTTTTACAGTTTTTCCTGTAACTTCAGTCTTCAAAAGTGACCTACTCACTTATCCTAATAAATAGCTACAGCAGAAATAGGAGCTCATTCCCATCTTTGCTTTTGAAACGAGAATTTATATTAATTTACTATGGCTGCTGTTAAAAATATTTCAAATTTAGTGAAAAATAACACAGATGTGTTATCTTACAGTTCAGGAGGTCAGGAGTCTGAAATGGTTCTGATGCACTAAAATCAAAATGTTGCCAGGGCTAATTTCTTTCAGGAGGCTGTAGGTGAAAATCATTTCTCTTGCCTTTTCCATCTTCTAGAACAGGGGTCCCCAATTTCCAGGCCACGGACCGGTCATTGTCTGTGGTCTGTTAGGAACCAGGATGCACAGCAGGAGGTGAGCAGCACCCTGAGCTCCACCTGCTGTCAGACCAGCCGTGGCATTCGATTCTCATACAAGTGCAAACCCTATTGTGAACTGTACATGGGAGGGATCTAGGTTGCTCATTCCTTATGAGAATCTAATGCCTGATGACCTGAGGTGGAACAGTTTCATCCTGAAACCAACCCCCACTCCCCCACCCCTGTCCGTGGAAAAATGTTCTCCCACCAAACCAGTCTCTGGTGCCAAAACGGTTGGAGACCGCTGTTCTAGAGGCCACAACATTCCTTGTTGTCCCCTCTTCTATCCCCAAAGCCAGCAACATTGCATTTCTCTAACATTGACCCTTGTGATTATATTGGGCTTATCCCAATTTAATCTGTCTATGTTACATTCAGCTGGTTAACAACCTTAATTATTTCATGAATTTTATCCCTCTCTTGCTGGGTAACATAACATATTCACAGGTTCCAGGGTTTCGGATATAGACATTTTTGTGTGTGTGTGGTGGGGGGGGAAGTGCATTATTCAGCCTACCTCAGAAACCAAGGCCTATTTATACTCCAGTCTTAAATCTTTCTTAGTTATATGAAGTTTAGCAACACAAAATGAAAAAGGATCTTTTATATTTGTAGAGCTTACTAATTCTAGCCAATGTAATTGATATTCAAATGTCAGCAGGTATTATAAATGTTTTATCCTCTTTTTAAGAAGAATAAAATTGAGATATGATTTTTCTTTTTCTAATGAAAGTTATTAATGATAATATTCTTTATGGAATTTCCTCGCCAATGTACTTTACCAGCTGTCTGTCTGAGCCTCCTAATTCTATTATTATTAGTTTGTCAATCTGTGAGTTTGCTTGTTTTCTTTTGTTTATGAGTGTATGTATTCCCCTAGCTATTTTCTGAGTCAGAAGGAAAGGACAAAAACATTTCTGAGTAACTTTAGCCTTTGTTGTTCCTCAGAGCAAAAGCAATATGTTTCATAATAAAGATTACAAACAGAGTACAAGTTAGAGTGGACTACTGCAGTGGTATGTAATAAATTTGGAAGAGATTAAAAAGAAAAGTTTAAGACATGATTACTTTGGGGTTACTCTGTTAATGAAACCATCAGTTGTATCTCAAATACCTGTAAGGTGAAGGCGAATTACTTTGTGGGTAGAATATACATCATTTAGGTGATGACTACCCTAAAGCCCTGAGTGGACCACTATGCAATCCATGCATGTAACAAAATTGCACATATACCCCATACATTTATTCAAAATATAATAAAATGTGGGACTGCAGGCATGGTAGAGTGCTGACCACTTTTGCTAAGTGAAGAATGCCAACTCTACCTAAAAATAACAATTGCTACTTTGTTATTGCCATTGGAAATTCTGGCTTAGTATTGCCAGGGTTTTTGACTTATTAACAGGATACAGAAATCTAGATTTTTAAAACGTTCAATCTCTAAACAATAATCATATATAACTAATTTAAATAATGTTTAAGTACATTAAAACCAGCACATGGCCACATCTGCCACAGAAAACTATTATTAGGAGTGGTTATATCCATATGTTGTTTTTCCTCTAAATTGATTATGATCCATTAGTTGTAAATGTATTAAATTCAAGACCACTGCCATTAGAAACATGTCAAAGTTGCATTAGCTTTAGTAGGAAATTATGTTATCATTCCGTGAGCTATCATTTTGTACAGTAATATTATTTTATAAAATGTATACTATAAAAGAATCTAAAAGAATGTGCAAAGAATCTTAATCTAATGTACTTATACAATTCAAAGGTGAAATTCATTCACCATATATAGAAAATGTGAAATAATATTAGGAATTTTTCTATTTGATACAAGACAACATATGATATATTTTATATATTTATATGATATATATATTTGTGTAATGTTTATATGTAATATAAACATGTGTAATGATATATTTATGTGTAATGATATAAACTTGATAATTCATTATAGACTATATTCAGTTAAGGGATAGGTATATAGCATTTATAGTAATATCAAATTTTGATATTGAGTTATTAGAAATAATTCCTGAAATGCCCATTGATCATTTTCAATAAGAAGTATTCACAAGGCTGGTATGAGTGCATTTACAGCTAATAGATCATAATCAATTACTGATTTCTTTGTTCGTTCTTCATTTCTACTGCTTCACTCAACCAGCCTTAAACAGAAGTATTCATAAAACCAAGAGAATTCATGATACATGTATTATTAAGAGCTACTTGACACTTTATGCATATTTTAATTGAAATATTATTCTTAAATAGTGAACAAAGGTGTTTTGTGCAGAGTTTATAAATAAGATCTTAATAAATAATGTTTAGTGAGTATTTCCTTTGCTCTAAGACATTTACCTACATTAGTGCATTTCATTTTATAAAAGCCTGATGAGATACATATTATTGTGTCAATTTTACATAATAAAAAACAGATTACAGAAAACTTTAATCGCTTACACAGTATCTCTCAGATAACACCTGGTACATCCGCAGTATTAACCTGGCTCTAGAGCCCACTCTGAGAAACACTTCTTTTTACAACATCATTCCAGATGTAAAAAGAGTTAATTGCAATTAATATATGCAGTGGGCGGGATTTTAAAAATTCCCCTTCCTGAGATTGCATGACCTATTTTATAGAACCTCTGCATATGTTAAATGTCAGTCCATGAACTGCTATGCTATGTAGCATTGTTGACTTTATAATAGGAATAATACCTTGTTGATCCTGATGATGTGGTCCCCTGAAAGTGAGAGACTTTTCTGTCTAGTGGTAGAAGGGGAAGGAGAGCTTTCTCCAGTTACCGGTAGAAGGGAAAATCAGAGAGTTTGAAGCATGAACAGGACTTGACTTACTGTTCCTGGCTTGAAGATGGAGAGGGCCATATGAGAAGGAACACAAGTAGTCTCTAGAAGCTGAGAGTAATCCTGACCTGACAGCCAGCAAGAAAACAGTACCTCAGTTCTACAACCACAAGGAATTCATTTTGTCAACAATCAAAATAAGTTTGGAAGAGCTCCAGATGAGAGTTTAGCCTAGTGAGCACCTTGATTTCAGCCTTTTGAGATCTTGAGCAGAAAATTCAGACATACCACCCCAGACTTCTAACCTACAGAACTCTGAGGTCCTAGATGGCAGTGGCTTTAAGCCACCGTGTCTATGGTAATTTGTTACAGCAGCAGTACAGTATAATTCTTTCAAATTTGATTTTTACAATCTATAATGCATTGGTGTTCAAGTTCAATAATTTAATTAGAAGACATTAGATATAATACAAATACAAAAGTACATTTCTCACAGCAAAACAAACAGTAGACTCCTTTCTCAAAATGCAAAACTGAGAAAAAGTGGTCAAGATGTTATCCAAAATGCAGTTCTCGGTCTCACTAGAGATGTTTACTTATATAGGCAAATATAATTATTTTGGAGGGAGGAAAAATAGTAATTAATGTTTGTACACTCTATTTTAGCAATGCAGATAGCACAATTTGTTGCTGTATTTATAATTCAAGTAAAAAGCAACCTCATTTATCTTGCATACAGCACAGAATTCAGTGATAAAAAGTTTTCTGAAATGACAAAAGAGATGTCACAAAAAGCTCCTAAAAAGAAGATAAAGTTCTCTTATTCATCTCGCCAGAGAGGTCTTTACCTGTTCTCACAATGACTTTTTAGTACAATTTTAATGCAATACTAATAACTAGACTTCCAAGCCATTTTATAACCCTATGAAGTAGAATGCTTTAGGACAATTTAAAGCAGCAATGGATGACAGTGAGAAAATAACCAGGAAAAAAAGTGCATCAACTTAAATAGAAAAATTGCTTATAGTTATTAAACAACAACAAATCATAAAACCCATATTATATAATACCTAAAGAACATCCTGACCTAACACTTTGGTGACCTTGATGCCATCAAATCATTAGGAAAAAGTTATGTTTATATATTGGCCTTTAAAAAGCAGTAAATAGTGAGAAGCATTTTGGGATACTTTAAAATCAAAAACATTTTTTTATGATCCATAAAGCAGACTTTAAGCTTTAAAAAATATTATTATAAAGAATTACTTATTTTTTCAATGTTTTATAGTATAAACATTTCATTGACTTTCATGTATTCATATTTCTATGAAAAATAAAGCTTTAGTATAACATTTTTATACTTATATAAAAAGTATCATTGCAGGGGTAATATTTTTCCAGCACAAATAATAGTCTCTATTTTCTAAGTAATTTGTTATATAACAGTGGCCCTGCAAACATTTCTAAATTATTGTAATTCCAAATGTGCCAAATAAGCAACCAAAATATTCCATATCAGTTCCTGATAAAATATTAATAGAGTAATATGTAGCTATGTATAGCAATATAAACTTATCATTAAACTTAATTCTAGATGCTGAAGTAGATACATAAATTTTGAAAACCCAGCATTTTGCTTGCTATTAAACTAATCTCATTGAAATGTGAAAATACAAAAAGAAGTCTATGTCTTGGCTCATAACTAAGGAAAAGAATACAGGCCACATTTCTATTGTATGTATTACATGTAATAGTTCACCTTAATAACTAAAAATTATTACTTTTAAAATATTAGAAAAAACACAGCACTTGTAGAAGCAGGCAAATCAGAAAAGCAGAATACAAGTCAGTACAATTTTTAAATAAAAATTAAAATCATTTAGATAGTGGAAAGAAGAGAATAACCTATTTAAGTTATCACCATTAAGACCAAATCATCTAAAAATAAAGTTAGCAAGTTAAGTGCCAGCTCTAGATGAAAAACAAAAACAAAAAACAACACTAAAACTCTAAAAAAACCCCACAAAAACACTAAAAGTCTGTTGAGAGATGTTTGTTGAATTTATGGAAAAAAACACAAAACTACACTGATTCTGAATGATATTACTTACAAAGAAATGCCAGTATAATTTTATAAATTTCTTGTAAAAATTTAATTAAATGTTATGTAATAATAAATTGCAGAATTATTTAACATTTTATGTTATATAATAATACAAATTGCAGAATTTGTATAACATTTAATTTATTAATGATATAAATTACAGCATTTATATAATATTTAATATATTAATATATTAATAATGATATTTGTACAAGAAATTCATAAAATTATAGTGGCATTTCTTTGGAAATTCAACTGTATAATATTAGGAAGTGAATCCTTTAAAACCAAACAATTTCTAATAGAGAGGATGCTCGGGGGGGAAAACCCTACCAGATATTAAAAAGTATGTAACTACAGAGGTTTCTTTAAACAAAATTACTGATGATGAAAAATAGCTACATTAATAAATATGAAAGAAATCCAGAAATAACCCTAATACACATGAATATTTTCAATGTAATAAAAGTGGGTATACACATAAATGGAAAGCATCTTATTATACAAAAATAATGCTAAGATAATTTGCTACTCTTTTGAGAAAAATAAATAAATCTTGATTCCCATCTTACTCCTCATACCTGAATGAATTTTAGATGAATTGATGACTCAAGCCTAGTGTACATGGCCACAGAACTTGAGAAGTGTTTGTTTCTCTTCTCTGGGTCCACATATATTAACAAAGAGTTTAAGTAACCTGCCAGCATAACAGTCACAGTCTAATAAAACCTAAGAGAACTACAGATCAGGATGGCTGACTAGACCCAAGTAGCATGTACCTCCTCTACAGAAATGAGTCAGAGTAATAAGTCCATATTCACACTGTACAGATCGTCTGGGAGAGAACACTTGGATTCATCAGAGAAGAGATGGGAAGTGCCAGAAGTAAGTAAAGTTAGTGTTCCAGGCAGCTTACCCAGCTGGGAACACACTGAGAGCTGGAAACCAACTGAGATCCTGGATGTGGGGGAACAGTAATATAGAAACCCACAGAGCTCTGAAATTGGGTTTAACAATCTGGGCCAAGGGAGAAACCCCTGACCAACAACTAGGGCCTCATGCCTGATACATGGAGCTGCCTAAAGATTTCCAGAAATGTTGCTCCAGAAAAGGAACCCACACAGAAACTCAGAGGCATTTGAGCCTGGAGCAACCTCAGTGGGACGTGATTTTGAGAGTGCAGATACTGGGGACTTATAGACATGGCTGTAGCCACTGCAATGATCCAAGGAGGAACAGGGGAGAATAGGCATGCCCATGCAATCCCTGGTGGGGTACTTACCACTCTGCCACAAGTTGCTGATCAGATTAAGACATAAGTGGCCCACACACTCCACAGCCTCTTGTTCACACTACATGCCTAGGTGGTCCGCTAACCCTCTATAGTTCTAGGCTGAAGACGTCATCTTGAGAGTTTAATACTGGGCTGAGCCCTGCCTTTGGTTTGAGTTCAGGCTGCCATGGGTGCAACTGTCACCTGACCAAAGACTGACAGAGAAACCATGGCATTGCATGCATATCAAGGAAAATACTCACTGCTCTGCAGGGGGCTGATGTGAGATCCAGAGGTAATTGGCCCACACTCCCCATTAGCTTCTTGTTCACACTGCTTGCCTGGATGATGCTCTACCCTATCCAGGAACAAGGCACCATTTTGAGAGTTTCATATTGGACTGAGCCCACCCTTGGCCTGAACTTGGGATGATGGTGGCAGCTGCTGCCTACCCAAGAAGGGATAGGGAAGCAGAGCCATCCTAGGTATATCTAGGACAATAGCCACTGCTCTGAAGTGGGCTGTTGTGAGACTGAGACATGAGCAAACCACACTTCCCATGTAACTCACCTGAGAGGGGCCCCACTCTCTCCAACTATAAGCCCACACCTGGCACCATTCTGAGTGTTTAGAGATATTGTTTGGTGACTGGTGGTAATGGCAGGAATTTTATTCTGAAGACTAAAGAGACTGGAGAGCTTGCTCGGGAATGGGGAGAAGGGCCTCCAGAGCCACAGTGAGTGGTGGCTGTGGAGAGTGCCCCAGCAGCTGGCACTGGAATTTAGGCTCACTCCCATCACAGGACTGGAGTGTGAGGAGTGGTGCTGAGGCTGAGGTTTCTTGCAGATGGCAAGACTGCAGCCAAGGCAGCTTTGCAACCTGAAATCTGTCTGTGTGGGTCATTGCTGGGTGCCCCAGTCTACTCCTTTGGTCACTTGGGGACAGTGCTTCTCAGCTCTGAAGAACAAGAGAGAGGCAGATGCCACTCTCCTGGAGATCTAACCCTTTGTGTGGTTTGTACCTAAAGGAGGATGGAGTGCAGCAACTCGAAGTCGCTACCAAAGCCCAGGAACAGATGTGGAAAGAGGGTCACCTCTTCCCCTCACCCCGTGGACACAGCAGTGGCCCTTCCCATTGGGCCCAGGAAGTGTGGGCTGAGACTGCTTCTTGGGCTTCTTTAGCAGCTCTGCCTCAACTAAAGGCAAACATGTCCTGAGGGAGGGTGCTTTCTCCCTTCCTTGTTGTTCTGTTCTGCTCCCACCACTACCTATTGCCTCTTACACTTAAGGACCATCGACTAGACTGCAGCCTGAATAATACCACCAGATAAAATTACATTGCTACAACAAACAACATCTTAGAAAGACACTATATGACGTTTTTGCAACTAAGGAACCCCTACAGAGGCTTGGCACTCTGAAAGCACCCAGAAATGAAGTCAATAAATAAAACACCATATATGCTACAGTCATACCCCCAAGGTAAAAAACAGAATAAAAAATCAAGAAGCCACATCCAAATGATAAAAAATTGAAAAGTAAAATTAAAAAGTGTCAGCTCTCAGAAGAGAAACAACCAGTGCAAAAACCCCAGCAATACAAAGAGCCCGTGTTTTGTCACCTTCAGGAGATCCCAATAGCTCCCAAGCAATGGATCCTAACCAGAATGAAATGTTTGAAATGACAGAGAATTCAAAATATGGATGGCAAAGAAACTTAATAAGATCTGAGAGAAAGTTGAAATTCAACACAAAGAAGCTAGAAAATAATTCAAAATTTGAAAGATACCATAGTTGTATTGGAAAGAACCAGATTTTCTACAATTAAAAAGTTCGCTAAAAAATTTCAAAGTACAATTGGAAATCTTAATCGCAGACTAGACCAAGCAGAAAAAATGAATTTCAGAGCTCAAAGACTAATCCTTTAAATCAACCTTGTCAGACAAAAATAAAGTAAAAATCATTTCAAAACATGACCAAATCCTTCAAGAAATATGGGATCACGTAAAACACCTTTATTAGTGTATCTGAGAGAGAAAAGAAAGCAAGTAACTTGGAAGATATATTCGAGGATATACTTCAGGAATATTTCCCCAGTCTTCCTGAAGAGGTAGATATGCAAATATAAGAAATCCAGAGAACTCATGCAATATACTATCCAAGACTGTAATCCCCAAGGCACATACTTATCAGACTATGCAAGGTCAATGCAAAAGAAAAAAAAATATCAAAAGCAGCTAAGAAAATGGGTCATATTACCCATAAAGGGAAACCTGTCATTCTAATAACATATTTCTCAGCAGAAATCTTACAAGCCAGAAGAGATTGAGGGCCCATTTTTAGCATTCTTAAAGAAATGCTAGCCAAGAATTTAATATTCTGCCAAACTAAGCTTCATAAATGAAGGAGAGAGAAAGTCTTTCCCAGTCAAGCCATCACTAAGAGAATTTATTAGCACCAGGCTGGCTCTATGAGAGATGCTTAAGGGAATTCTAAGCATGGAAATGAAAGTGTTATACTTGCTACCACAAAAGCACATAGCCCATAGACCCTATAAAGCAACTACACAATTGAGACTACAAAGCAACAAGCTAACAACATAACAGGGATAAAACTTCAAATATCAATATTAACATTGAACATAAATAGTCTAAACTCTCAATTTAAAAGACATAGAATGGTAAATTGGATTTTAAAAAAACAAGACACATCTTCCATTGTCTTCCAGAGACTCAGCTTATATGTAATGAGACCCATAGGCTCAAAGTAAAGGGATAAAGAAAGATGTACCATGCAAATGAAAAACAAAGAAGAGCAGGATCACTAATCTTTTATCAGAAAAAGATGATAGACTTTAACAAAAGAAATAAGGAAAATGAAGGGCATTAGATAATGATAAAGTGTTCAATTCAAGAAGACTCGACTATTCTAAATATATATGCCCCCAACATTAAAGTCTTCAGATTTATAAAACAATTAATTCTAGACGTAAGAAAAGACTTTGACAGCCACATAGTAGTAGTGGCGGAATTCAACACCCTACTGACAGCATTAGACAGATCGTTGAGGCAGAAAACTAACAAAGAAATACTGGATTTAAATTCAACACTTGAACAAATGGACTTAATATATATTTACAGAATACCCAACAACCACAGAATATATATTCCTCTTGTCTTCATATAAAACATATGCTAAAATTTACCATATGCTTGGTCATCAAGCAAGTATTGATAAATTAACAAAATTAATTGTATGAAGCATCTTCTTGGATCACAGTGGAATAAAAATAGAAATAAATATGGGAGAAGTTCTCAAAACCATACAAATACATGTCTACTAAACGACTTGCCCCTAAATGGCCTCTGGTTAAAAAACAAAGTTAGGGTAGAAATTAATTTTTTAAAATAAATGAATACAGAGACATAGCATTCCACAACCCCTGAAGTGCAGCAAAAGCAGTGTAAACAGGAAAGTTTATAGTGATGAATGTCTAAATCAAGAAGATAGAAAAATCTCAGATTAGCCACTTAACTGAACATCTAAAGGAACTAGAAAAACAAGAACAAACTACACAAAGCTAGCAGAAGAAAATAAGTCACTAAAATCAGAACAGAACTAAATGAACTGAACTGTACAAAGAATCAATGAAACTAAAAGTTGGTTAGCAAGAAAAAAAGAGAAGATCCAAACAAACACAGTCAGAAATGACAAAGTTGACATCACAGCCAATTCCACATGAATACAAAGGCTCCTCAGAGAGTACTATGAACACCTCTATGCACACAAATGAGAAAATCTGGAAGAAAGGGATAAATTATTGGAAACACAACCTCCCAAGACTGACCTAGGAAAAAACATTAATCCAGAAGAGATTAATAAGTAATGAAATTCAATCAGCATTACAAAACTTATCAAACAAAAAATGCCCTAGACCAAATGTATTCACAGCAGAATTCTACCAGATATACAAAGAAGTATGAATCATACTACTGGTACGAATCATACTGAAACAATTCCAAAAAATCAAGGAGGAGGGCCTCCTGCCTAATTCATTTTATGAAACCTTTGTCATCCTAATACCAAAATCTGGCAAAGACACAGCAACAACAACAACAAAACTATAGGCTAATATCTCTCATGAGTATAGACACAAAAATCCTCAACAAAATACTAGCAAATCTGAATCCAGCACCAGACCCAAAAGTTAATTCATTGCAATCAAGTAGATTTTATTCCCGGGATACAAGGATGATTTAACATATGCATATCAGTTAATGTGATTCACCACATAAACAGAATTTAAAACAGTAACCATATGGTTATCGTAATTGATACAAAAAAGCATTGGATAAAATCCAACATCCCTTCCTGATGACAATCCTCAGCAAACTAGGTATTGAAGAAACATATCTCAAAATAATAAGAGCCATCTAAGGCAAACACACAGTCAACACCATACTGAATATGTAAATGCTTGAAGCATTCTGCCTAAAAACTGGAACAAGACAAGGATGTTCACTATCAATCCTCTATTCAATGCAACCCTGGAAACCCTGACTACAGCAATTAGGCAAGATAGATAAATAAAAGGCATCCAAGTAAAATAAAAAAAAAATCATATTATCGCTCTTCACTGATGATACAATTCTATGATTAGAAAACCATATTCTATCAAAAGACCCTAGACTTGATAAACAACTGGCAAAATTTCGGGATACAGAATCAATGTGCAAGAATAAGTGCCATTTCTATGTACAAATAATGTGCAAGTTAAGAACAGAATCAAGAATGCAGTATCATTTACGATGTCACAAAAAATACCTAGGAATAAATCAAACTAAAAAGATGAAAGATATCTACAAAGAGGACTACAAAACACTGCTGAAGGAAATCACAGATGACACAAATAAATGAAAAAGCATTCAATGCTCATGGATTGGAAGAATCAATATCATTAAAATGTCCATACTGCTCAAAGCAATCTACAAATTTAACTCTATTCCTACCAAATTTCCAATGCCATTTTTTTCATAGACTTAGAACTATTCTGTAATTTATATAGAACCAAAAAAGAGCCCAACTATCCAAAGCAATCCTAAGCAAAAAGAATAAAGCTGAAGGCATCACATTACCTGACTTCAGATTATAGTATACGGCTACAGCAACCAAAACAGCATGGTACTGGTACAAATATAAACACAAAGATAAATGGAAAGGAATAGCAACCCCTGAAATAAAATCACACATCTACAATCAGCTGATCCTTGACACTGTCAACTAAAATAAACAATAGGGAAAGAATACTCTACTCAATAAATTGTTCTGGGAACACAGGCTTACCATATGCAGAAGAATGAAATTTTACTCCTACTTCTCCATACATACAAATATTAACTCAGGATAGATAAAAGACTCAAATGTAAGACCTCAAACCATAAAAATCATAGAACAAAACCTATGAAACACTCTTACAGACATTTGGCAACAATTGGCAAATAATTTATTACTATGTTCTGAAAAGCAAATGAAACCAAAACAAAAATTGACAATTGGGAGCTAATTAAACTGAAGAGCTTTAGCAAAGGAAAAGAAACTATCAACAGAGAAAACAACCTACAAAATGCGAGAAAATATTTGCACATATGCTTTTGACAAAAGGCTAACATCCTGAATCTTTAAGACACTTAAACAAATTGACAAGTAAAATTAAAAAGTGGGCAAAGGACATGAACAGATACATCTCAATAGAAGACATACACTTAACCAAGAAACATAAAAAAATACTCAACATCACTAATCTTCAGAGAAATACAAATTAAAACCATAGTGAGATACTACCTCACACCAGTCAGAATGGCTACTATTAAAAAGTCAACAAATAACATATTGGCAAGATTTTGAAGAGAAGGGAATGCTTATATACAGTTGGAGGGAATGCAAATAACTTTAATCCTTGTGGAAAGCTGTTAGGAGATTTTTCAAAGAACTAAAAACAGAATTAGTATTCAACCAAGCAATCTCATTGCCGAGTATATAAACAAAAGAAAAGAAATCATTCTACTAAATGACACCTGCACTCATATGTTTATTGCAGCACTGTTCACAATAGCAAAGATATGGAATCAACCCAGGTGCCAGCCAGTGGTTGCCTGAATAAAGAAAATGTGGTACATATTCCCCATGGAATACTATGCAGCCATAATAAAGAATGAAACCATGTCCTTTGCAGCAACATTGATGTTGCAGCTGGAGGCCATTATCTAAGCAAATTATCACAGAAACAGAAAAAC
This sequence comes from Cebus imitator, assembly GCF_001604975.1. Taxonomy (NCBI): domain Eukaryota; kingdom Metazoa; phylum Chordata; class Mammalia; order Primates; family Cebidae; genus Cebus; species Cebus imitator. Next base: position 5,355,767 of record NW_016107344.1, read on the forward strand.
AAATACTACCTGTTCTCGCTTATAAGTGGGAGTAAACACTGGGTACAAAAGGACAGAAAAATAGAAACAAGGAATGGGGGGATTCCAAAAGTGGGCAGGAGGGAAGAAGGAAAGTGTTGAAAAACTATCATCCACAGGTACTATGTTTACTTCTTGGGCAATGGGATCATCAGAAGCCCAACCTCAGCATCATGCAATATACTCATGTAACAAACTTGCACATGTACCCATTGAATCTAAAATTTTTTAAAAAGCCATAAACAAACTAGAATATTAAAAATTAGGTGATTAATTTTTACTTCTAGGTGGGTCCAAGATGAAAGATTTGTGAGGGAAAGCCACAAAACCCAGAAGATATAAAGTAAATGTTAAACATCTAACTAGCAACCATCTAAATAAAAAATATATTTACATCAAAAATATACAGATAGAGAAACAAACAAAAACTGAAGATAAACACCTAAACCTTTTCATAAATATGAAAAGGCTATTTTTATTGGTATATAAAACATATTAATCAAGAAGAAAAATAGAAACATTAAAATAAAAATATGGTAATTATATCAGCAGGCAATTAATGTGAGTGCAGTATGTAAATATCAGAAAATTTACTAGGCTTTCCTAATAATTAAATAATATTCTAGATTTCTAGTAGATTTAGAAGATTCCTAATTTTGATATTTACGTCTAAATCAGCTGGTTGACATAAATCAATGCAACATTTTTAGGAGGGCTGTGTGTGAATGCAATTAAATATAGAGTAAATTTAGACAATGGATAATTTTTTTGTTTTTTTTGAGACAGAATCTCCTTCTTTTGCCCAGGCTGGAGTGCAGTGGCACAATCTTGGCTCACTGCAACCTCTGCCTCCCAGGCTCAAGTGATCCTTCTGCCTCAGCCTCCTGAGTAGGTGGGATTACAGGCATGTGCCACCCTGCCTGGTTATTTCTTCTTCTTCTTCTTTAGTACAGATGGAGTTTCACCATGTTGGCGAGGCTGTCTTGAACTCCTGGCCTGAAATGATCCACCTTCCTGGGCCTACTAAAGTACTGGGATTACAGATACCACACCTGGACTGGAAGTTGATTTTTTTTTTTACATATAACTACCTATTTTAAATATTCTACCATAAATACTTCTTAGTGCTATAAAGTTCTAGGTCATTATTTTTAAAGCAGCTTTTGTTGCTGGGAATGATGTTACAACAAAGAGACTTTTGAAAAGGTAAGCCAAAGCTTAAACTTATTATATTTATCATTATTACATAGCTACCTTTTTATGACAAAAAGCTCATATTTAAAATAATCTTACAACAAAATTCAAAAATTAGTAGGGAGCGGTGGCACGTGCCTGTAGTCCCAGCTATTCAACAGGCTGAGGCAGCAGAATCACTTGGACCCAGGAGGCGGAGGTTGGAGTGAGCCAAGATGGGGACACTGCACTCCAGCCTGGGCGACAGAGTGAGACTCCCTCCCCCAAAAATAAAAATAATAAGAGTAATTTTACAACAAATGAACACTCATATTAAAGCATTATTGTGAGCATATTTTACTTTTTCATCTTAAAAAATGCTTACTGAACATAAACTCATGCTACTTGACATTTTTTAATTAAATATTTATTTTCATAACTAACAACATTTGCCAAAAATAAGCAAGCCCTTGCTATTGATGTTATTAAAATGCCCTATGTTCCAGTAAAGGTCTTCCATATAATATGTGAATTTTTCTATCTTTGTTGAAAATGTAGACACTGGAATGAAAGGAAAAGATGGCTATCATGACAATTGGGTTTTTGTATTCCTAATTGTATGGCAAAAAGAAAAGTCACTAAAATGTCTTTGCAGACATGTAGTAAAAGAATATGAGGAAACAGTGATCTCCACCTAAACTATAAGCTTGTAAAAAATACATTTTTCCTTTTTCATAAATGAGCACCCAACCTCACTACGATATTCTAACTGAAGGTTTTCTGTCACTCACTGAGATTTACTCATTTTAAAATGAAGGATTACATTAGTGCCACATTAGATGATTTCTATTTATCTCTAAATCTTTCACTTATTCTCTGCAAGTCTGTATCATATAAGTAATTTAATTTTGCCCTAGGGAGACTCTTTCTCTTTTCCAGATATATATTTGCAAAATATAGTTGCATATTATTAAATATATGCAAAAAACACACTCAGACTTATTACCCATGGATCTAAAAAAGGAGACTTAATGTAGAGGAAAGATATGTTTATTATCATTTGCTGTATATTCACAGAGAGACTGATCAAAAAAATGTACTGAGCACTCAAGAATTCATAATTATGGTAGTCCTTTATCATAATACATGAATTTTTTTATCCATTCTGCATTCATACAGTCTGCATTCCTAGAAAGACTTACAGAATGTACAATGATGAGGTTCAAATCCTCTATTAAGAGGCAAAATAAAGCTATTAGACTGAATTTAGAAAAATTTGACCCATAATTTTTACTCAGAACTGCCCTCAGAAGAGGCACAAGAAATGTTTACAGCTGAGCTAGTCAAAAGATTTGTCTCCTTCTAGTGAAGATAAGGCTGTAAAAGAAAACTTCACTTTTCATCTGACAGCCTTATTTTATTCTTGGATAAAGAACATGGCTTCTGGGCACTGAAAGTCCCTTGTCCACAAACTCATGGGGGATGATATAAATAAGAATTTAACTTAACTCATAGGCATCTTTTTTAATTCTAAAGACGAATACAAAAGCAGATACCCTGTGTTAATTTAGTTCTTCCCTTGGGATGCTTGGGGAAGTAAGGTTCTCCTCCACAATATCCCTTAGCAAGACGGTAAGTGGCTATCTATTTCAGAAGAAAATTCTTTGTGTGTGAAATGGAACTGAGTTTTGGCTGACATGATTTTATTCATAGTTTTGAGTTGTTTCTATAGCTGTGTGCAAGCTGATGACCTTGAACAAGTAATCTCCAGCAATATACTTCAAGTTCAAAGAAAAAGTGCTGAAGTGGAACCAAAGTGACTGAAGGGAGTTACTGAGGCAAACATCAACTAGGGCAGCACTCAAAAGGGCAAATATGAAAAAACATAATGCTTTTATTGTGTCGCTTTTCTTCATAAAAAGTCATATAGTATTTTAATGTTATTTCTCCAACCTGATTGCAAATGGTCAGGTTTCTTTGACACAGAATTGTAAGTGAATCATTTTCTTTCTTAAAGCTATAGGATGATTACTATTAATTAAATGCTGCAGAAATTATCCAACTGTAGAATTGCAGTATGATAGGCTGTTCTTTAAAAGTTCCTGATAGTGTAGCTTGTACAGTTTAAGCCAAGAGAGTAAAATTAAGGTCAAGATAACTCATTTTCCATTTTTACCTTGCAACAATACAGATAATAATGCAAGGAATGATGAGATGAATTCAGGATGAATGATCTGGCCAAGTCCTTTGAATACAAAGAGAAAAATATCAGGAGTTTATCCCTAAAGTTATGTAATTTATTAATTTAAATTATATGAAAATCTGAGGCATGTATGAAACATTAAAATACTATAATTCACTCTCCATAATAAAATGATGCAATATAAAATATCTGGGAAATTAAGCTTTTATTTTATACTTAAAAATTAAAGCTTCTCACTTTCTTATATTTTTCTTCATCATCTTCCCATCACATTCTTATTATTAGGCACACTGAGAACATTTGTTTTGAGTTCATGAAAGATTTAGTGCTATCTGAACAGACACCTGCCTGTTAATCAAAATCAGTAATTGACCTATGGCTGTAAGTAGTCCTTCAACAAGGAGGCAATGCAAAAATGTAGAAATAAAAGAGGCTTGTATATGCTACTGTGGCCCTGACATGCCATCAGCATGCTTAGGAGTTCTTTACCTAGGTTCTGCTTTTTGTTCACAGCTATCATGTATAAGGTGATAAGCAGAACAATGTGATAATAACATTTTATTATTATTTTCTCTGCTTTAGCTCCAAAGATCAGTTTGAGAGTCTCAGCTTTTTACTTGGCTTACTCTTGCTTTAGAATGAAATGATCTGTTATAAATACCTTTGTCGAAGCCAGAGGGCTCTCTGCTTGCCAGCTGTCATTCGGTATGTAGGAAAGTTCACTTGACATTTGTTTTCCCATGTCAAGAAGAGGGCAGTCCCTCTAAGAATCTCGATTCCCCGTGAGCCAAATCAAAAGACGGCTGCTCCTTCCACAGGCTTGTGCCTATTAAGTGGGATCTAGCAGTGATGTTACCTGAGGTTTGCTTCAATAGCCCCATACCCTGTTATTCCAGTCTTATTTTTCCATATCCAACTGTGTAATTTTACATTGTCTCCTCAAACATAGATAGTCCTCATATCATTCTGGTATACATGAATTTCAGTTACTTATGGTTTAGTTAAGTAACACCAGTACCAGAATAACAGGTTATCATAATATATTCACTATGAATAATTACATTGAGCACAAATTTTACTACTAACTCTTCAGTCTGCAAGTCATTACTCAACAGATTCACCATTAATAACTCATCCTGTCAATTCTGTCAAAGTCTGGAGGTGATCATTATCAAGTTCATCCACAGGTTTTTGTGTTTACTCTCTGTCTCCTAATGGTAAGCTTGCTATCATTTTACAAAAAATAAAAAAAGAGAATTGAAAAAGGGAATTGGCCAACAGAGACCTAAGTGTAGTATAAAAAGGAAAAGTGATTATACTAGAAGTGAAATTTGAATAGCATCACAGACTTTCATAGCAAGTTAGTTGAGAATTGCCTCTGGTGATTTAACCTCATCCTTTACTCCCACTACAGGGACGCCTGTTCAAGGGACATGCAGGCTGAGCTCTCTCTGAATACCTAAAGGAATGCTCTTAGGCAGAAAAGCGGGTAGAACAGGAGGTTGCCTGTGGTGTGATATTGTAAACTTGCACAGAAACTGCCCACTCCAGCTGCTGATAAATGAGATTTGGGTCAAACAAATGTGACATTTGGCACTAGAAATTTCCAAGAAAAATACAGTAGAGGTTTATTTTCTTCTGTAATAACAGTTCTAAAACTTTTTTTATTTGTAAAGGGAAATAGTAAAAGTCATAGGCATTGCGGGTCACCTTGTGGGTTTCTTTGCTGCAACCACAGGACCACTATAGAGTGAAAGTAGCCACAGACAAAAGGAAAACAAATGAGTGAAACCCAATCAAAGTTTATGAACATTAAAATTTGAATTTTAAGAAATGAAAATTTCATTATGAATTTTTTTTTCAATCGTTATAATGTACAAACTATCCTTAGCGCACATACCATACAAAACAAATGGTAGGACAGATATGTCCATAGTTTGACAAATCCTGCTTTAAAAAATCCGTAAATTATAAATTACTAGGAGAAAATGAAAATGAAAAAGCTTACAAATGTTCACTGGTCATAATAATTTATTTATTTATGTCCCTTTTTTTTTTTTTTTTTTT
>NW_016107344.1:5361246-5413987 GCF_001604975.1 Cebus imitator
TTTATTGAGATAGAGTCTCATTCTGTCACCCAGGCTAGAGTGCGGTGGTGCTATCTCAGCTCACTGTAATCTCCGCATCCCTGGTTCAAGTGATTCTCATGCCTCAGCCTCCCAAGTAGTGAGAATTGAAAAAGGGAATTGGCCCTTTTCAATTCTCACTGCAATCCCAAGTAGCTGGGATTGCAGGCCCCTGCCACCAGACCTGCCTAATTTTTGTGTTTTTAGTAGAGACAGGGTTTGCCATGTTGGCCAGGCTGGTCTCAAACTCCTGACTTCAGGTGATTCTCCCACCTCAGCCTCCCAAAGTGCTGGAATTACAGGTGTACCACCACACTTGACCTTGGTCATAATAATTTTAAGAACTCTTCATTTTTATAAAAAAAATTAATGAAAATTTCAGATAGCAACTTTTATGTTTGATTTAACTTATGAAGTGACCTTCCCTGCTACATAAAATATTAACCCTGTCCCCTCATTTTGTACTCCTCATTCCCCTGTTTTTACTTTATACTTTTGTATGAATGACCATCACATAAACTATTTCACTAACTTTTTTGCTTATTGCCTCATGAATAGAACTTAAGCTAAAACATGGCAGGGATTTTTATAGTTTTATTCACCAGGACTAAGAACAATGACTAGGCATTAGTAGGCACTCAGTGAATATTTGTAGCAGAATTAGATAATCCCAAAAGAATGAGTTTATAATTTGGAAACCCAAGAAACATATAAGGAACAGACAGTAGAAAGATACAATTTTAATTCTACGTCAAAATTAATAACTTCTAATTATTCAAACATTTTTAAAAGGTCATGTTTTTAATTTGGGAGAAAATGTCAACAGAATTATCAGAAAGTGACATTGTCTATTCAATACATGGACATCTAAACAAATAATGATATGATACAATTATAATTAGTCAGACTTCCAAGTATATGAAGTCATTATTTATTTCTACCCACACTTCAGAGGTGACCATCCAGTAGAGATTCTTGAGCCACATAAAAGGAATAGCTCCAACAGAGCCACTTACAAAAATATTATAAGTGCAACAAAAATACTTCAAATTAGAATCGTATGACAACAGACCAAGTAAGAATTAAAAATAGTATATTTGTGAAAATAATGTGTATAATTGCTATACAATATATTCAATTATATTAACCTTATAATGAAGAATAACTAGTTTAAAATAATTACCTGATAAAGATTAAATTGATATTGACATTAAAATTTTGATGCACATATAATTTAGAAAACAATGGCTATTTAGTGGGTTTAGAATATATATGTGCAATTCAGTTATTCAAAAATATAAGCTTATATTTTTATAACTGAACTCATCTTGTACATAAACTTTCTTTCAGGATAATCAGTTTAGAAGTCAAAAGCTTGCTATCAAGAGCTTACATTTTAAATGTGTTTGCTCTGTGAGGCCATAGAAGCCTTACCTCTAATAAACAGAGGTTTAAGTGTGAAAGAAATTGCCACAAATAAATAATATATGTCATAACATTTCAAAATATGGCTCCTGTCATTATTTGTTGAATCAGCATTTGGTTAAGTTGTTAACTTACAACAACTTCACATGTCAACCTGTGTTCTTGCATCAGTATATATATCTCAAAATGTCTCAAAGAAATAGGGAATGTTAGTATTCCCATTTTGCATATGAGAAACACCAAAAAAAAAAAATTAAAATACTTAGGTACACTACTAAAGTTTGTAAGTCTCACACAACTTTTCAATTTTGTTAAAATAAGTGAATATCATGCACCCAAAGGTATTTGGGGTTGTTGGTGAGGAGTTGGTAGGCTCCAAAGTCTATATGTAAGCCAAAAATAATAAAACAATAAAAATAATAAAATAATTAAAATTGTTTTTAAAAAAATTCTTTACATTTCTAATAAATGCATATTAGAAATTGGGCTAAATATACAAACATGTATAGCACTATATATTAAAACTTCAAACCTAGTGTGGAAATCTATTTTTAGCTTGGTATTTTGTTGATGATACAAAATGAAATATTTTGTTTTCTTTTGTATAGTTTACTTTTATATAAAATAAAAAGTAAGTCATTAAATGTAGGACTCCACTCCCCACACTACATGGATACTGGGACTTTCTGAAGCATTAGCATTTTCACTTTTCTTACTTCTTGCTTGTTTACTCCAGAGAAATTGAACTTGGCATCACTCTCATCATTGAAATTGGTTTTTTCTCTCTTTCTCTCTCTTTTTCATATGGTTAGATGCCTTGAATAATGTGTATAGTTGATATGACTCCAGTGTAATACAGAAAATTAAATGTTCTTACCATTTGGGTATTTATTAATAAGTTTTGCTCTCAGTATTAAATCACCTCTTAGTGTGTATATCATTATGTGTATATATGTATATATACTACAATCCACAAGTGTATGTCTGTATTTCTGAACCACATTAAGGGCTGCATGTTCATAGAAGCATCCTTTAAAAGTCAGGCATCAAGAATACCTGAGTGTGAAATAGAGCTAGCATAACATTTTTAAAAAGCTTTAACATTAAATATAAATGCATGCTATAATTTTGTTATAGCAAAGAATATTTCTACGTATAAAATTTCTCTAAAGTCCCAGTTGTATGTCACGTATGAAATGTTATTAGTAGAAAAGACCATGAAAAATCAAATATATTTATAAATAAAAAGCCATAAAGAAAATAGCACTTTTTTATGATTCACTCAGTGACATATTGATACAGTTCCCTAAAAGACAATATTTTCTCTGATGTTTTTCTTGAATATGTTTTTTACAAGGTGAATGACATTATATCAGTATATGTGTGCAGTGACCCCCAAAATACCTGTATATGACTGTTTACATCAGCTTTATTTATAATAGCTAAAACTGAAAATATTTCAGGTTTTCATCAACAGGAGACTGGATAAGCAGATTACTATTAATATATTAAAAAGAATAGATGGGGACATGCACAACAACATAAATGAATTCCAAAATAATATGCTAATTGAAAAAAACTTAGATAAAGAGTACAAAGTGTGTGATTTTCATTTATATGAGCCCAAGAATAGGCAAAACTGACTTAAGTTGAAAAAATATTCGAAGTAGTGTTGTCTTTGGAGATGTGGAATGTGAGATTAACTGGGAAGAAATATGAGGAAGCTTTCTGGGGTAGCAGTAATGGTCTCTAGCATGTTTGGTGTTTGGGTTAAAAAGCTGTATGCATTGTGAAAACTCAAAGGACCACTTAAGATTTGTACATCTCAATGAATGTAAATTTTCCCTAGAATCTCTAAAAAGTAATTGAAATCTAATGATAATATGTATGCAGCTATGTTTAGGATCAAGGGCAACCATATTTACAACTTTGAAATGCATTAAAAATTGATGAGTGATAGAAAAATGATAGATGGATAAGTATATGATAAGGCCATGTTGCATACTAGTAATGATATAGTCTAGATGAGACTATGGATGCTAACTGTATGATTGCTTCAGAAGATACAATTTATCTGGCTTGAAATTTTTTCCTTCACACAGTGCACTTGAGAACTGATTCTAGTCCCCAAAAAAATTTTAAATAAAAATAATAAGAATTAATATACGTCAAGCTTTTAGCTGACCTTTTAAAAAAGTCATTCTTAGCATATCTCATCATTAACAGGTTAAATGTGAGCAAACGAGTAGAAGAAATAATACAAATTTTGTAATTACACACAATCCTAGATTTAAAGTCTACCATAGCTACCATACTAAATGGTAGAAACTAATAAAGTTTCTACTTAATCTCTTCAAAATCAAAATGAGCTTGAAAAATACTCTCCAGATAAGTTTGTTGTAGGAAGTAAATAAAATTCTGTGTATGGTGCTATTTGGAAAGAGGTATTTAAAATAAAATCACTGATGTGAAAATAACAGGATATAAGATTAATTTGCAGCTCCCACTTGGATGTACAGAGCAGTGTGAGGAGACTCACATCATGAAATTTTGCTCCAAGAACTAAGCAGGAACATAGCAGGAAAACCAAAGGAATTCACAGATCATTTGAAAGAAGTGGCTTGCCACAGCAAACTCTGTGAGGCAGCTAGAAAGCTGTGAGTGCCCAAAATTTGAGAGGGGAAAGTCAGCCTCCAAGCACATACCCTCACCTCACTGAGGGAATCTGAAAATCCAGATCACAAAGGAAGCATTTAATATATCTAGGGCTGAAACAAATTTATAGAGCCAAGTCAAATATAAAAATAGAATAAGAAGCATAAAGAGTCCTGTAAGTACTCCCAGTGACCAGGGAAGCCATTTCTAACTTTAACTCCCAGGGGTCCTTGGGGAGGGCAGCCAGTGGTATTGGGAAAGGATCACAGGGAGAAGGAAACCTCCAGCTAAACTTTCTTTTTGACTGAGTGCAAATATTCCTGGGTAAAATTTAGGGCAGCGTACAAATGGGAAGTACAGGTCATAGGAACACAGAGGCCACCCCAGGTGGTGAGGAGTGAGGCCTAAAAACCCTGCTAGCTTTCTCAGCTGGGAGGCTTGTAGCCTGGGGCGAGATCTCAGCCCTGCTTACCCACCTCCTGCTTGGAAATAAACTCAGTGCTGATGATGGTGCAGGCAAAGTGGAACTAAGACTGGCCTTGCTGGCTGTGTGGGACCTGAGTGAGGCTGTCATTGCCAGCTTTCCACCACTTCTCTGGCAACCTGTGTGACACAGCAGAAGCAGCCATAATCCCCCTGGGAAAGTAACACCATTGGCCAGAGAAACTGCATCCCCCACAGTGGCACAGCAAGCTCTGCCCGAGGAGAGTCTGAGTTCAGACATGCCTAACCCTGCACCCACCGGGTCTTACTGTACCTGCTCTGGTAGTCAAGATGAAAGACATAATCTCTTAGGATCTCTAAGGCCTCACCCATTGCCTGAGAAACCCAAGAAATCTTGTATACTTATCCAAAGTATACATATCCAAGAAATCTTAGGGCAAGCTTATGTCAGCTGATGCTCTTTTGAAAGTGTCACCTCCTGGCTACAGGCCAGCAAACTCCTAGTATAACTAGTATTTGAGGAAACCAGCACACCAAACACAACTACAACCAAGGACGCTCACAGAGTTCACTTCACTCCCCTACTACTTCTGCTGGAGCAAGTGCTGGTGTCTATGGTTGAGAGACCTGAAGACATATCACATTACTGGACCCAACAGACACACTCCAGTACCAGCGTGGATTATAGCTAGGGTGGCTAGACTCAGAAGAGCAAAAACAATCACTGCAGTCTAGCTCTCAGGAAGCCCTATCCCTAGGGGAAGAAAGAGAATACCATATCAAGGAATTATTCTGCAGGACAAAATAATCTCAGCAGCAGCTTCTGAGCCCCAGATCTTTCCTCTGACATACTCTATGCAAAAAAAGAAGAAACCAGAGAAATAATTCTGGTAATGTAACAAAGCAAGGATCTTTAACACCCTCAGAAGATCACACTAGCTCACCAACAATGGATCCAAACCAATAAGAAATCTCTAAATTGCTAGAAAAATAATTCAGAAGGTTGATTACTAAGCTACTCAAGGAGGGTGCAGAGAAAGGTGAAAAAGAAGTTAAAAAAATTAAAGAGCTGTAATGCAAAGCATCAGGTAACCTATAAAAGAAAACCTATCAAATTAACATCAGTTATCTCAACAGAAACCCTACAAGCTAGAAAGGATTGGGATCTTATTTTTAGCTTCCTTAAACAAAACAACTATAAGCCAAGACTTTTGTATGCAGTGAAACTAAGCTTCATAAGTGAAGAAAGATAAAATATTTTTTAGACAAAGAAATGCTGAGAATTTTGGCACTACCAAGCCGGCACTACAAGAACTGCTAAGAGGAGTCCTTGAAATAAAACTTCAAAATACACCAAAAAAGAACCTCATTAAAGCATAAATCTCATAAGGCCTATAAAACAATAATACAGTGAAGAATAAAAAAACAAAATATTTGGGCAAAAACTAGCACATTGAATGGAATACTACCTTGCATGTCAATATTAACATTGAATGTAAATGGCCTAAATGTTCCATATAAAAAATACAGAATGGAAGAATGGGTAAGAATTCACTAACCAAGTATCTGCTATCTTCAAGAGACTCATTTAACTCATAAAGGCTCAAGTAAACTTAAGGTAAATGGGTAGAAAAAGAAGATATTCCATGCAAATGGACACCAAAAGTGAGCAGGAGTAGCTATTTTTATATCAAACAGACTTTAAAGCAACGACAGTTTAAAAAAGTAAAGAGGGACATTACATAATGACATAATGACTTGTCCAACAGGAAATTATCACAATCTTAAATATATATGCACTTAACACTGGACCTCCCAAATTTTGTAAATTTGGGAGGTCCAGTGTTAAGTGCATATATATTACAATTACTACTAGACCTAAGAAATGAGATAGATGGCAACACAATAATAGTGGGGGACTTTAATCCTCCACTGAGAGCACTAGACAATCATTAAGACAGAAAGTCAAAAAAGATACAATGGACTTAAACTGTACCCTAGAACAAATGAACTAACAGGTATTTACATAATATTCTACCCGACAACTGCAGAATATACATTCTATTCATCAACACATGGAACATTCTCTAAGATAGACTGTATGATAACTCACAAAACAAGTCATAAAAAATTTAAGAAAATTGAAATTACATCAAGTACTTTGTCAGACTACAGTGGAATAATATTGGAAATCAATTCCAAAAGTAATCCTCAAAATCATGCAAAAACATAGAAATTATGTAATCTGATCCTGAATGACTGTTGGGTCAACAGTAAAGTCAAAGTAGAAATTTAAAAATTATATAAACTGAATGACAATAGTGACAAAACTCATCAAAACCTGTGGGATACAGCAAAATCAATGCTAAAAGGAAAGTTCATAGTGTTAAATGACTACATTGAAAAGTCTGAAAGAGCACAAACAGACAATCGAAGGTCATACTTCGAAACAAGAACAAACCAAACAAAACAGAAGAAAAGAAATAAAGATCAGAGTAGAACTAAATAAAATTGAAAAATAAATACAATAGGTAAATGAAATGAAAGTCTGGTTCCTGGAAAAAATTTACACAACTCATAGACCATTAGTGAGATTAACAAAAAAAAANAAAAAAAAAAAAGAGAAAAGATTCAAACAGGCTCAATTAGAAATGAAACAGGAGATACTACAACTGATAACACAGAAATACAAAAGATCATACAAGACTACTATGAACACCTTTACATACACAACTGGAAAATATAGCAGAGAAAGATAAATTTCTGGAAATATACCACAGACCTACATTAAATCAGGAAGAAATAGAAACTAAACAGACCAATAACAAGGAGCAAAACTTAAATGGTAACTTAAAAAAAATTACCAACAAAAAAAAAGTCCAGGACCAGGTGAATTCACAGATGAATTCTATCATACATTCAAAGAAGAATTTGTAACAATTCTATTGAAACTATTCCAAAAGATAGGAGAGGAGATAATCCTCTCTAAATCATTCTATGAAACCGGTATCACCCTAATACCAAATCCAGGAAAAGACATAACAAAAAAAAAAAAAAACTACAGATCAATATCCCTAATGAGCATATATGCAAAAATCCTCAACAAAATATTAGCTAACTGACCAACAGCATATCAAAAGATAATCCACAATGATCAAGTGGATTTTATCCAGGGATGCATGGATGGTTTACTATATGCAAGTCAATTCATGTGCTACACAATATAAACAGAATTAAAAACCATTACATCATCATCTCAAGAGATGCAGAAAAAGCATTTAGCGAAATCCAAAATCCCTTTATGATTGAAACCCTCAGCAAAACTGGGATAGAGGGGACATACCTTAACACAATAAAAGTGACTGGGCACAGTGGCTCACATCTGCAGTCCTAGCACTCTGGGAGGCTGAGGCAGGTGGATCACCTGAGGTCAGGAGTTTGAGACCAGCCTGGCCAACATGGTAAAACCTGGTCTCTACTAAAAATACAAAAATTAGCAGGGTGTGGTGGCAGATGCCTATAATCCCAGCTAGTTGGGAGGCTGAGACACAAGAATTGCTTGAACTTCGGAGGCAGAGGTTGCAGTGAGTCGAGATCATGCCACTGCACTCCAGCCTGGGCAACAAAGAGAGAAACTCCATCTCAAAAAAGAGAAAAAAGGTGGGGGGGATAATAAAAGCCATCTATAACAAACCCACAGTCAACATCACACTGAATGTAGAAAAGTTAAAAGCATTCCTCCAGAGAACTGGAACAAGGCAAGGATACCCACTTTTACCACTTCTATTCAATGTAATAGAATTCATTGAATTCAATCCTAGCCAGACCAGTCGAACAAGAGAAACATATAAGGGCATCAAAATCGGTACAGAGGAAGTCAAACTGTTGCTCTTCACTGATGATATGATTGTATACCTGAAAAACCCTACATACTCATCCAAAAAGCTCCTATATCTGATAAATAAATTCAGTAAAGTTTCAGAATACAAAATCAATGTACTCAAATCAGAAGCACTATTATGCACCAACAGTGACCAAGCTGAGAATCAAACCAAGAACTCAACTCCTTTTAAAATAGCTGCCAAAAATATTATAATATACTTAGGAATATACCTAAGCACGGAGTTGAAAGACCTCTACATGGAAACCTCAAAACAGTGCTGAAATAAATCATAGATGACAGAAACAAATGGAAACACATCCCATGTTCATGGATGGGTAGAATCATTGTGAAAATAAGCATACTGCCAAAAGCAATCTAAAAATTCAAGGCAATTCCCATCAAAATATTGTCATTCTTTGCAGAACTGAAAAAAAGAAATCTTAAACTTCACATGGAAACAAAAAAGAACCTGTATAGCCAAATCAAGACTAAACAACAAAAAAGCAAATCTAGAGGCATCACATTACCCAACTTCAAACTATACTATAAAACTAAGTCACCAAAACAGCACAGTACTGGTATAAAAATAGGCACACAGACAAATGGAACAGAATAGAAAACCCATAAATAAAGCCAAATACTTACAGCCAACTGATCTTTGACAAGGAAACAAAAACATAAAGTGGGGATAGGATGCCCTATTCAACAAATTTTGCTGGGATAATTGGCAAGCCAGATGTCATAGAACAGAACTGGATACTCATCTCCCAACTTATACAAAAATCAACTCAATATGAATCAAAGACTTAAATCTAAGACTCAAAATCATAAAAAAATGTGGAAGATATTATCGGAAAAATTCTTCTAAACATTGTCTTAGGCAAAGACTTTATGACCAAGAACTCCAAAGCAACATAACAGAAAAAGATAAATAGATAGAACTTAATTAAACTAAGTAAGTTTCCGCACAGCAAAAGAAATAATCAGCAGAGTAAACAGAAAATCCTCAGAATAAGGAGAAAATCTTCACAAACGATGCATCTGATAAAGGACTAATTTCTAGAATCTACAAAGAATTCAAACAAATCAGCAAGAAACAACAATTCCATTAAAAAGTGGGCTAAGGACATGAATAGACAATTCTGAAAAGAACATATACAAATGGCCAAAAAACAAATGAAAAAATGCTGAACATGACTAATGATCAGGGAAATGCAAACCAAAACCACAATGTGATACCAGCTTACTCCTCCAAGAATGGTCATTATAAAAAATAAAAAAAAATAAATAAAAATAGATGTTGACATGGATGTGGTGAAAAGGGAAAACTTATACATTGCTGGTGAAAATGTAACCAGTACAACCACTATGGAAAACAGCATGGAGATTTCTTAAAGAACTGAAAGTAGATCTACCATTGGATCCAGCAGTCACAATACTGGATATCTACCTAGACAGAAATAAGTCATTATATGAAAAAGATCTTTGCGCATGCATGTTTATAGCAATACAATTTGCAATTGCAAAAATATGGAACCAGCCCAAATGCCCATCAATCAATGAGTGGATAAATAAATCATGGTGTGTGTGTATGCGTGTGTGTGTGTGTGTGTGTGTGTGTGTGTGTGTATGGAATATATATACATGTCATGGAATATTACTAAGCCACAAAAAGGAACCAAATAATATGTTCTCACTTATAAGTGGGAGCTAAGCTATGAGGACACAAAGTCCTAAGAACAATACAGTGGACTCTGGGGACTTAAGGGGAGGAATGAAAGAGTGGGGGTTGAGGGATAAGAGACTATACACTGAGTACAATGTATACTGCTCAGGTGATGGGTGCATCCAAATCTCAGAAATCATCACTTAATAACTTATCCATGTAGAAAAAAATACCACCTGTTTCCCACAAACCTACTGAAATAAATACATACATAAATTTATTGAGGGGAGGAAAAAATTACAACTAGTTACATATATTTATATGTATGTAATTGATGTAATATTTATCATTTACAAATAAGTAGTCACTGAGAAAAAATATTCTAGGTCCATAAAATTGTTTTCTGCTTGAAGGATCCTATTGGAAAAGTTGTGTAGATAAAAACAATATTCTAATTATATTTTGCTTTTCACATCTTCAAAATATTACAAAGGTGAATTTTATATTAACACAAAGTATATATTGATAAATAGTGTGTTATACTTCAAAGTGAATTCATAATTCATAAATACATGTGAGACTTGTCCACTTTGGATATCCATTTAGAGCAGTTAAATTAATTGCAATTTAAATTTAGTAGATGTTTACTGAAAGTCTACTATTGATCACAAGTGTTATCACAATTAATAGTGTTTCTAAAATTAGAAACATATAGTTTTAGTTGCCAAGTTGTCTATCATTTGAAAAAGAGAATTAATGTATAACAGGAGAACAAATGAGTATTCAGTAATTTGTACTTGTAGTTTTGAATATTGGCTAATGATCCCTCAGATCTAAGACATGTATCAATTCCTGTTTTGGCTCCAGATTTTGAATTGCACTCATTATTAGAAGTGTGAGATTTGATCAAATTGTTAATAAATGGTCATTTACATTGTAATTAGAGCTGTTCTAATTTAATACATGATATAATTTAAAATTTGAGGTGGGATTATTATTTGCATTTTAGAGATATAGACGTTATAACTGAAAATAGTACTATTAAATTTGTGAATACTCCAAAATTAATTAACTATGAAAATATCAACGAGCCTACTTTACAAATACGTAAAATGTTTCAAAAATTTCAGATTTTAATGGTTTAGTTATAAACAAAATACCTACTTCCCCAAAATTATAGGACATACAACAAATGAGAAAATCTATGGAGTAAACTTTAGAATAAGAGAAACAGGACTCTTCTGCTTGTTGGAGAATAGAAGACTCAGACTGAAATGCCCTCTAATTCTAATACAAGTCCACCTGTGCAAATTACAAAAATTTATTCGCATTGCTAGCCTCACATGAAAATAAGAGAAATTTTCACCATAGTCAAATCGTCGAAGGAACAGTGAGGTGAAACCTGAGAAAAAGCTAAAGGAATACAAAACCCAGCATTTGTGGACAGAGGTTTACAACCATAAGATCTGGAGCATGTGCCTTGGGCCAAACACAAAGTGGAAGGAAAAGGAACCCAAGATGCTACATTAAGCCTGGATGGTTAAATGGAGCTGACATGGCTCTAAGTTAGTGGAGCCCTTGGTTCTAGGTTGAAGCAGATTCAGGCTCATTGGAGGAAAGGATCTGCAAAATTTAGGCCCCTAAGAAGTGCCAGAGAGTAAAGAAAATTAATTTTGACTTTAAAGCTGTATTACCTAACACAGAAGGAATCAAACTAACATGAATGAGAGTTGTCAAAAACAGCAGAGTTAGACGCCAAACTTTAAGCCCCAAGATATAAAGTAAAATGTGTAATTGTTAAGAAATAATGGACAGAATAAAAAAATAAGCCAAGTAAGATAAGAATATTAAAATTCATAAATAAATATGTAAATCTGAAAAAAAATTCAAGAAGTTTCAGAAATAGATAACCTGAAAATTACAAATACACAAGGGCTTCTGCTTTTAAACATGATGGATTAGTTTATATCAGACAAACTGTTCCCACATGAGTACCTATATAGCTTCAGTTCATGATACAAAATTTAGCTGTTTTAAGACATTAGAGACTAAAAATACAGCTAACACTTAAAAGGCTGAAGTCCCAGAAAGAGGGGACATGAATGAAAATGAGCCTGACATTCTTTGTCATTTTTGCCTTTAGAAATGATTGATTCACAAGCAGCTCTAAGCTTAGAGATCCTGCAATACGTGTGAACTGAGGCTGCTGGGCAGTCTGATGGGGCTGAAAAGACACAAATTGCAGTTCAGGGCAATCAAGGTAGTCAGGACTTTAGACTCCTATCCCTCAGAAAAGAGAATGGCAAGGCAGCACTGCTTGTGTTCTCTGGGCATTTGCTGATCTCAAAGATGTACACAGCAAGAGGCAGAAATCCAGGCAGAAAATGGAAGCTAAGATGCTAAACTTAGCTTATAGATAGCTGTAAGGCATAGATTTATCTCAGAACTAGGCAGAGCTAGTTCTGAGTTAAAAATGAAGTGGCATTCAGGGCTTACCAAGAAAGAGTGGTCCTGGTATAAACATTGAAAGCAAAACAAGAGTAAGTCAGTCCTCACAAACACTAAATCTTAGTCTCAAATCTTCCAATTTTTGTTTGGAAGAAGGCGATTTTCTCTTACTTTAAATGCCTGGCTAAAATAAGTAAATTTTGTCTTAGAAAACTTGATGTTATCTGGAGCATCTGTGTATTTTCTTATACAGTATCCATCATTCTTTCAAACATTGCCAGGTGTGTTATGCTACCTACTAGGTATTTACAGCAGACTTCTGAAGTGTTAAAATTATTTCCTCTAAAATAAATGACAGGATTGTACCATAGGCTGTTACTACTGTCCAAACCATGCTCAAGAAACTGAAAAAAATTCAATAATTAGAAGAGAAGATATTAATATATCAGCATTCATTATTATATATGTGATTAAATGCATAAAATCTTAAAATACAAAAAAGTTCAATCTCACTACCAAGAGGAGAAATGTAAATGTAATGATGAACACTTGGGGATTGATTGTACAACTCTATGTTTTGTCATGTTAAAACTTATTCATATAAAAAGGTTTTTTAAGACAAAATTTTTTTGACAAGACAGTAAAACTGGCACTCTGTATAACCTGGGAATATCATAAATTCGTATATATTTTCTAAAAAGAAATAAGCTTATATGTCCCAAAAGCTTTCCTTTCCCACCTACTAATTTTGTATCTAGGCATTTATTTAAGGAAATACTCCGAGGTGAGGATAAATTTGTATGTGGATGCTAATGGTGGCATTATTTATATAAAATAGAATCGAATCCCAGTAAAGTGTTTAATGATAGGGTTAAGCTCAAGCAAACGGTGACATTTCCACGTGAATATTAATTAGCAATTTGAAATGTCTTTCAAAAATTTAATAACATATAAATTCACACATACGATATAAGTAATGACTACAAGCAACAAAAGTAACAACTTCAAGAATGTTAGTAATCTAAATATACCTATACTTAGGTACCTAGCTACATAATGTCTTAGAGAGGAAGTTGAATACCATAATAAATAGGTATATTTCTATATAAATATATATAGTTATATGCATAGATATATAGTTATATATATATGAATACATTAATGCGTTTTATATATACTTGAAATATATTATGGTTAATTATATCATTTATTTGAAACAAAAATATTAAAATTACATTTTGCATTTTATTTGTCTTGCATATAACTATATAGCTATACACTGATATATCTATACATGTATATATAACTATATATCTATACATATATTTTTATATACACAATTATATATCTACACATATGGTTTTGGGAGTAAACATCAAAATCATCATCCAGATTCTTTTGGGAAAGAGACTAACCCAGATGGAAAATATAATATTGTACTTTAAAGAAGTTTTGAGGGTTCTGTTACTTCGATAGTAGTGTATTCTATGATTTAGTACCTTCTCCCAGGACCATTATTCTTTTTCACGAGTGCCTATATCTACCCATGTGATGACAAACATTTTGCCTTTTTACTTTCTTGATTTGCTATTTACTTATAAAGGAATCTCTTTTCTTTAGGCTTCTTCATTTTCATATGTTAACACTTTTGTGCTCATTTAATGTGGTAATTACTAGATTTCAACTTCCCAGTTAACAGGAGTTGCACTTTTCCAAAAACAAACTATGAAAACCATTTAACAGCCATAGGATATCTTTTTGACAGATAAAAAATGAGAATGTGTCATTCTCTGTTGATTATATAAGTTTTTTCCTTTTAGCTATAATTTTGAAATCTCAGTTCACAATGCTTGAAGTTTTTTTTGTTTTGTTCTGATTTATCTTAATAACAATTTTTTAAAAAGATGTTGAATATTTGGTCATACTCTATTGTTGTCAATTGCAGTTTTTTATGTACTTGAAATATATTATGTTTAATTATATCATTTATTAGAAACAAACATACAAAAATTACAGTTCTGCATATTAGTTGCCTTGTTTATTTGTTCATGAAAATTAAGACAAAGAAAATCTGAAGAGGATAAATTTTTGGAGATTTTCCAGTAACTCTAAAAACATAAGAATAAAATCTTCAAATGCATATGCTCAGTTTTAAAACACATGATTCATTTTCTTTTGAAGGACTAAAATGATAAACACAATTAAACATATATTATAACTTTCATCATTTGTTTACTTTTTTGTAATTGTCTATTTATCAGCCTTCTATGTGAGATTCTCTTTATAATTGAGATCCCAGCAAGCATTTGCCTGAATATCACATTTCTTAGATTTGAAATACCATTCTCAATATATCCAACACAGTATTTGGCCTGTGTTAAGTGATTCAAATCCTCCTTTGATTTTATATGAAATCTTGTATATAATGCACAAGAAGTGAATAAGGAACATAAAGATGAATAAGAAGCAGAAAGCAAAAATAAAATATGATATTTAATTTCTCCCTTAATCTTAAATCATAATAATTAAAGCTAGATTTATGTAAATCATATGCTAGTAACAATTACAATATTAAAGTTGCATAACGGTATAACAGAGGGTGTATAGTTTAAGGATCCTGAATTAAATACCTTTGTTGTTATCCATTCCTCCTACAGCATACAAAGTTCCAACTGTAGATTTTCTGGGTTTAGTTCTCGGACTTTGCATTAAAGTTCTTCTTTCTGGCAATAGATGATATTTCATTGCTTCCAGAATCAGTTTTTGACATTCCAGATCATTCTTAAATAGTGCATGATTTTCTAGGTCAGCCAATATCTGTGAATAATACACAATCACTGTTAATAATGTTTTTAGGGATGAACGTTATGTCAGTACTTAAAATTAGGAGTTTAACGTCTATGATATTATCCTTCTATTGAGTGGGATGCAGCATGTAGTAAGAAGTCATTACAGTAACAAATAAAAATATGTAAAATGAATGGCTTTCAACAGAAACAGAACGGATATTATTTTTGATTCAAAATTATTTATTATTTTGCCACACAGAGTAAAAATGTATTTATCGTGATCACTTCTTCCATTCACTTTCCTTTTATGAAAGCTATTTGAAAATCAAGGCTAGTTCTGTGTTGGCCATAAACACGTCAGGTAAAGGACATTTAAAAATAGACTTCAACAAATTAAGCCATTACAAGCTTATCATAAGTATTCATCTATTTAATTTAAAATGTTTCAAGTATAGTTTGAATCTCTTTTAAATTCAAAATAACTCAATAAAGATGAAAAACATTTTCCTCATAATTTCTCTTTAATTATATAAGGAATTTAAAAGTTGTGTTTTAGGCAAAGTAAAAGTTTCCAATGATGAAAATTTTATAACTAAATTCAGCAACTGAGGGACCAATAGAGAGACCAGTAGTTTTCAAGCATATTATGTCTATTATTTTGCTATAATAGGTTGTATCTGCAAATTATTTTGTGTACATTTATTTGCACGCATCCAAAGTATATTTTATTTTCCTCTTTCTCTCTCACTCTTTAGATTTTTTTCTCCTTGACACTTTAATCTGTCCTTTTTTCAATGGATCTTGTTTCACTCTAAGTGACAATAAAATGTGTCACATAGATTTAAAAATTAATGAGTAAAAAATTTAGCATTTACTCACTGACCTCTTTTTATATATTGATAAAAAACTGTAGCACATATGTACTCAAATGTTCATTGAGTGAATAAAAATGGCAGCATGTAACTAAACAATATAATTTAAATTAAAAATTTTAAGCCTGCTCAATATATAAAACTATTAGAAGTGCCATAAAGAATATAGAAACACATAAGATACACAGTATACATTTTTTTTTTTTTGAGGTGAAGTCTCACTCCCTTGCCCAGGCTGGAATGCAGTGGTGTGATCTCGGCTCACTGCAGCCTCTGCCTCCAGGGTTCAAGCAATTCTCCTGCCTCAGTCTCCTGAGTAGCTGGGATTACAGGCATGCACCTCCATATCCAACTAATTTTTGTATTTTTAGTGAAGACAGGGTTTCACCATGTTGTCCAGGCTGGTCTTGAACTGCTGACCTCAGATGACCCACCCGCCTCTGTCTCCCAGATTGCTGGGATTATAGGTGTGAGCCACCACGCCTGCCCCAGAATAGATTTAAATCTGAATAAGAAGTGTAATGTTACTTACTAGAGCTATAATATTTTAAAGTAATAAATTTTAAAGAAAAATACAATGTTCAATGTCCATAGAGATACACATAAAAACATATTATGAATTATTTATTTCAATATATGACATGGAAAACAAAATAAATAAGAATAAAATAAAAAAAATAAAAACGTGTCTTGTATTTCTGTAAAATGACCAAGGTATTCTGTATTCAAATACTATTTTCCTTTTTATGGAAAAAATATTGTGTAAAATATAACTTTGGCTTACTTCTACTCATTTTGACAAACTAAATTATTTATAACCACTGTAACCTATTGTTGTATATTTTTAAATTATTACTTGTAACAACTTCTTGTTTACAAATACCATAGTCCGTGTTTGCATTTCATCTCCCCTGACAACACTAATGACTTCATCTAATTATTACCTGTAAAGTCCTTACCTCCTAATAGCATTACTTTTTGGGGTTAGGACCACAACATGTGAATTTTGGTAGGACACTAATATCAGCACATAGCAGGTCCTCCTAGGTAATAACTCAATACCTGACTACGATTTGATCATAATTTTATTATAAGTACTACCCAGCTTCCTATTGCCAGTGTGTTATAAAATGTTCATTTTCTGGGTAATTAGATTCAAGCAATAAGGTTTTCCTTCTGCTTTATTTCTGTGTGTGTGTGTGGTTTTTTATTTATTTATTTATTTATTTTTTTTATAGATGTCTTGGAACTGGTACAGAACATCCTTCTTGGTTCTTATGCTAGTTAGCTTACAGTGAAAACAAACAAAATGAGAATTGGATCCGGGAAATATTTGCTCCTGGAGGATAAGACAACTGTGAACCTACAAAAATAGCTAGCAAGACTAGAACTTTCCCTTCAACACTTGCTCCAAGAGCCTAACCTTGCTGTGCACACTAATCCTAAGCTATTATGATATGAACTGTGCACAAGCTACACCATTTCTCCACAGCACAAAGGCTGCTTTAAAGTAACCCAGGCCAAGCACTGGAATCATAAATATCTTCCTGTGACTTTTCTCTATAGAACATACACCAAGGCCTTCTATAGGTACCGTTCTTTCATACTGGAATAGGTTTAATAAAGTCAGCTTGCTTACCACAAAACTTATTTTGTTGTCTTAAAGAAATTCAGCGCTGACACATTTCACCAATAATAGTTACAAATAAATTGCAAATTCAATGAATGTACTTCTCAGAGAAGAATATCAAATAGAATGAAAGCTTACCCACTTTGTCATTCTGCTGTGCATTTTAGTGTTACAAAAATACGTTTCAACTATTTATATTAGGCCAAAAATTTAGCAGAAATCAAAGTTAGCTAGTTTTTGGTATCGTTTACTCTGTGAGCAATTCCAACTTAAATATGAAACCATATTATATAGTTGAGATTGCAGATCTCTATTATTTTATTTATGTATATTGTTTCTATATGTCTGGCAAAATTTCAATTACATTTTATAAACACAAAAGCTAAGATACTGTCTTTCTACAACTTATACTAGCACTTGCTGTTTGAAAAATGATGATAAAATTTAATATAAACATGAATATTTCTATGAAGGTAATGACCAAAGTATCTTAAAATCATGTAGAGTATCAAGGGGAAACATAATTAAGTGGACTTACAATGGAATACTCTATTTCTGTTTTAAATTCTTATTTCTAATATTACTGCTTCTAGATCCTGTGGGCACAGAGAAGCAGATATTTGAAAAAAAAATGAGATCTTAAAAAGTCGATATTTGAGGATTGCCTTGTTAAATGTAGTAAACTATTATATAATAGTTACAGGAAAATGTCTCTTTGCAAGAAAAACAAAATCATTAATAAGTTGCTTTATAACCTAATTAGGTAACCTGGAGATTAGGATATACTTCTATCATATAAGACAACAAACTAAAGAAAAATTTTTAAAAATCCTGTTCTAAGCTATCCAAATGAATTATATAGTTCCAGTGTTCTGGTTTATTTATATACAAATTTTAGGATAAATAAGATACAGAGCACATAAGGCTTTTCTACAGGCAATGTGTTCTTTTGTTAATAACTCTGTCAGCTCAGTGGTCACTTTGCAGATATGCCCTATCTCCCTATAACCTTGTCAGTTTCTTTGTGACTAAATAATAACTGATGAGTTACAGGGTAACCCAATAGCTGCAGAATCAAACATGACCGAGAAATGTACAGGTTAATCTTACACACTGTTAAGAAGTTACAAAACAGGAATAATTTAGCCATTCATAGCTAGAACTTTCAACAATAAATTTGTTAGAGCATTCCAGCTGGCAGAAATGTCATGAATGTTTAATTAGGATAAACATGTTCTCTGCAGTTACCTGTTTGAAAGCATGATTTCCTTTTCACATACTCTTCCAAAGTTCTATTGGCTTTATTAACAAGTTCATTTTGGTTAGAAAAAAATATATATGGGCCATGTACAGTGGCTCATGCCTGTAATCCCAGCACTCTGGGAAGCTGAAGTGGGCGGATCACCTGAGGTCAGGAGTTTGAGACCAGCCTGACCAACATGGTGAAACACCATCACTAAAAAAAAAAAAAAAAGAAAGGAAAGAAAAAAAAGATATATATATATATATATATACATATTCTAACTATGATATAATAGTTACAGGAAAATGTCACCTTGCAAGAAAAAAATTATTTAAAAATTGCATTATAACCTAATTAGGTAACCTAGAGATAATAATATACTTCTATCATATAAGGCAACAAACTAAAGAACAATGTTTAAAAATCCTGTTCTATGCTACCAAAATGAATTAAGTATTTCCACTGTTCTGGTTTATTTATATACAAATTTTCAGATAAATAAGTACAGAGCACATAAGGTTTTTCTACAGACAATGTGTTCTTTTGTTAACAACTCTGTCAGCTACGCAGGCAGTTTGCAGATATGCCCTATCTCCTTATAACTTTGTCAGTCTTTGTCAGTCTTCTTTGTGATTAAATAATGAATGATGAGTTGTAGAGTAACCTATTCAGGTATACATATACACATTTGTTAAAACAATATTTATTGTAAATGACCATTAAATTTGTTATTATAATATACCATAATTTAATTGTTGATGGTTTGATACATTGAACTGCGTGATCAAAATAGTCATATGTTTAGCCACATTAAAGATTGATGAGTGTTTAATCCTGTGTGCTTACATAGACATGCCTCGAATTGCAGCTTTCCAAGATTATTTATATGATTTTATTTAAAATGCTTTCAACAATACATAAATTATGAAGCTAAAGGTATTTCAAATAATCTGAAAGTATTGCTTCATAAAAATAGAATGCATCATTCAAGTATCTAGATTTTGCAATGTTTTTGCAACCTCGCAAACAAAAACTAAACTTCCATGTTTTTAAAAAAAATTGTCTTCTTTCGTTAAAAATTATCTAACATGTCAAGAAAAATACCCTCTTGTCTAGAATCCTTGTACTGATTCTCTGCACTATATTGCATGTGTAGATGCTGGCTTGATATTGTAAATAGCTTGTACAATACTATCATAAGTAAACAAAACAAGATACATGGATTTGTTTTTGCTGCATGACCCACTTTCATTACATTAAGGACACACACTAATTTTATAGTAAGAGTCAGAAAACATTTACATTATAAAAACTTGCATTACAGATAGCCTTCTAAAATATCATTTAGGAAATATAAATTATAGCAACATGTTACTCTAAGGTTCGTGTCTAGAAATAAGAAAACATCTACATCATAAGCTATTCCTTAAGTAAGAGTAGTACTGCATTAACAAAAAACGTAATTTAAAGGAGGGAATAGGAGCTATACCAAGCACAGCAATCACATCTATACCTTTCATCTGGTCAGGGAGTCCACTGCAAAATGGAAGGCGATATTAAATCAATACTTAAAGGAAAATAACTTTAAACATATTATAGACCAAAGAAAAAGTGCTAATTCTCTAAAGCTATATCCTTGGGCTATCACAGTTATGAAACATTCTCACATTCATGACAAAGTGACAAAATTTCATGTACTTCAATCATTTTTGTAATATTTCAAAAATATTTTTTGCTGTTGGATCTTGTGCTAAAAAAATAAACTCACAGAATTTGAATCTAAAAAACAAAATTGATTCCTATTAGAAGTGACAGTCCTTAGAGAATAAATGACAGTTTCATACCTAGTCTTTCAAGTTTTGTGCCTGACAAAATGAAAGCCATGAATAATAAAATATCTCGTAAGCTGCAGAAAAATATGATTTTTATTTCAATGTCTTGTAAATAGATCTAATACCAATAAAATAATTTTAGGTATTTGTATTCAGCAGTCTAAGACATTCCACAGGGAAACAATGATCACACTCAGTGCTAAATGAACCCCGAGCCTGTTTAAGGTGCTGGTGAAAGGAATGTGTTCAGTCATCACAGAACTTTGCAGCAAAACAATAAATAGTGAGCCCATGGCTAGGACTGTCAAACTGTACAGGGAAAATAGCAACTGCCTCATACCCAGAGAGCTTTGTTTGATCCTTCCCCACCTTTCAGACTTTATTTATGTTCAAAGACATACAGAGAGAAAAATGGTTATGCTGAAAACTTGGCAGTATGAGATAGTTTGTTCATCAAAGTTTGTAGAACTTTATTAGTAACTATTTGAGATGTGACTGCCAACTGCCTTAGTTTCCACAAGTAGGACTAACCCTATCATAGTCAATATCAACCTGCAGCCTGAAATAAATGTATCACCCGGGAGTAGATAGTTCCTCCTCTTACATTTAAAGTACCTTTTAAGTTAAGTTAAAAATAATTTTGGTAAAGAATGGAACCATGAAATTTTAAGAGACCGTAGTATTTCCCAGTCCATCCTACTGACATAACTACTATTCTGGCCAATTTATTTGAGGATATTTAAAAATGAAAGCAAAGCAGATACAACAGAGCATTCAAGTTTATCTTCCACAACTCTCATTTCAAAATGAAAACACAAATTAATGACATGCTAAAACTTACATCAGATACATCTGAATGATTCCTCCTCAAGCATTTGAGGAAATAAGAAAAAATGCATATGAAATAAGTAGCAGGTTCATTAATTTTATTCTGAATCAGAAATATTTGATTGCCTTAACATGAATAATAATTGGCTAAGTTGACAGTATAAGTAGAGAAGAATAATGACATAATCAAAAAAAGTAGAGCTCATAAAATTAACCCAAATGATAGTTCTTATTAGTAACAAGTAAAATGGATTTTGTGATGCTATAATTTTTGATTTTTATTTATTTAACATGGGTTTACTGTTCCTTAGTTTGAAATCTCAGAATTTTTAAAACTGAAATAAGTTAACCTTTTGCCCTATATGAAAATCACCTTCATCTTTAATGATTTAATTGCATCCCATTTGGACTCAGGACTTTTCATTCATTCATTCATTCATCCATCAAATATTTAGCCGAATATTTTGCCCAAGGTGCTATAATAGGTCTTGTATAACATGACATCATTTTCACATACCACTAATCTGTTTTACTCAAGTCCAACCTTCTCCCTGCTCCCACAAAACATCTTTAATTCATTTCTGTTTAGACTATATTTAAAAGTATACATTAGTTTATTATTGTTTGTAAGATATTATTCAATAAATTTAGATGAGTATGCCAAAAATTCTATAACTACTTTTAATCAATACTTTCCCCAATACTCTGAAGCACATTATTCTACATTTTATATGTTAGCTCTTCTGATCTCTTTCTTCTCATTGAAATAGATCTTGCTATTTTCTTAAGCCAAGCACATTCATCTTTCTCTCTCTCTCTCCCTCCCCCCCTCCTTCTGTCTCTTTATTTCTCTCTCTCTGTCTCCCTCTCTCACTGTCCTTTATGCCTGTTTCCTCCAAGCCTTCTATTAAAATATGACCCGAATCTTCAGAGTCTAGTTTGAGATTCTTTTACTTTCATGAGAATTTACTTCATCACTCAGGTCACAGTCAACATTTACTTTAATCAGTCATATCAGATTTTAAACAGTTACCCTATATGTAGTCACTTAAAGGCTTCATACACAGGCTAAATTATAAACTTGCAGAAAATCGGAAAACAAAATTTGTTATTTATTGTTGATAATAACAGAACCATAGGCCCCATGATTTGCTCAAGAACTATTTAAATGATGGATCATTTATTATCATTGTGTATCTATAAATTTATTTTAATAATTTATTCATTACTGAAGATTGAAGATATACAATACATAAGCAGAAATACGTTCAATATCACATCTCAAAGTAAATGCATAATAATAATTATAAATATTTGTCTATTAGAAACCTCTTGCTAAACAACCAACCAAATATCCATATTACTAAATGATTTATTCCAGATCCGGTAGATAGCATGTTTATTTCCAGTCACATTCAATAGCAAAAATATATTACAGAAATAATTTGGGCTCATAGACATCACTGCAAGGTGATATGACTCTTAACTAGGAAATATTAACCTGAATATTCCACTGAGGATTCAAACTCATATATTTAAATCTGAACTTATTCTTTCCCATTACTTTTCTTCTTCCTGTAATTGACTTGTCTCCTATTTTTATTGATGATTTAGGGTACTTAATTACCTGCAATTCTATTTTAAGCTTCTACTATTTAAGCTATTTCAAACTATTTTGGAGAATATGATATATGAATACATATTTCCAAAATTTGTTTTCCTTCCTGAGATCCCTGACTCATTGATAATTCCACTTAGCAAAGTTCTTTATCTCTTTGGTCAACTTCACATCCAAAGAGTCACCAATACTGTTAACTACTATAATATTGTCTATGACCCTTCTATTTCGCTGCTCCCAAATACTGTTGATCACTAAAATTCTGTCTATGACCCTTCCATTTCACTACTCCCTGTATATGACAGCTGGTATCAAAAATAATAATGTATAATAACTTCCCTAGTTGAAATTCTCATTAACACTTTTCTAAATTTTTGAGAAAGATCAATCATTTACATTATTATTTTTGATACCAGCTGTCATATACAGAATCCAAACTACTCCCACAGTGCCCTAAAACACACACATTGATCATTCATTGTCCTGCTGTCTTAATTCCTTGTACTACAACTGAAAGTATTTCCTAATGTAACTTAAAGCACCTGGTTCAGGCTCATTTGTCACTGTGCCTCCTGGTCAACCTTCTACATTGTCAAGGCTGTTCTATGCACTGTCCTTCACAAGATCAGTTTTCACGCTTTGTCTTTAATGTGACTTTTTTCCTCTTTTGAACTATCTGACTGAATCCTAGTTGAGTGTACTTGTTTTACCCTGTGTTTCTAAATAGTGTTTGAAGGTTATCCTTGTTTTATCTTTAAACAAATCTCTACAGAACCAGGCCTTATCTTCTACGTGTTCTGTAATTTCTTTAATTCTCAATTTATTACTGTACTGTTTATACTTAGTAGTCACCAATAGAAAAACATATATATACTACTTTTTTGATGCTTTTATAGGTAGCTGCCTCTTTTTTAAGTTCTAACTGTGTTTACTTAAATTTTAAGGTTGAAACTGAAATAGTATATTTTTATAAAATCTTGTTATTTGTAGTCATATTTTTCAAGAATTAGGAAAGGATATGTTCAAATATGCGATTTATCATGAGAAACTGTTATGTTTCCTTTAGTTCTTTTACAAAATTATTTCTGACTGTGCAGCACAGACTATAGGAATTGGTAAGCCATCTTTGCAAACTCACTGAGGAGTCAGACACAGACTCAAAATCAAAAGCATGTAAGCTGCACATTCATGCTTTTTGAGGACAGTGTGAGTCTTATGAAAGAAACACCTACTTCATCTGTAGCACTGGATTAATTGGAAACATTTCTGACATTAGAGTTGCATGAAGTAATAACTTTCATCATGTTAAATACATATTGAGTTATTAACAGAGCATTTGGCAAATATTTTTGCTGCATTGACACAATGAATCTTACCTTAGAATAAAACAATTAATAGATATTTGTATTTCCCTTGCTCCTTCCTTTTTCTGGACTCCTCTTTCTTTCTAAATATGTCTAGCATGCTCCTATGTCCCTATCCTCTATTACAGATCCTTCCTGTCCCAGACAAGCTCCCAAGTTATAATTTACGCTAAGTTTCTGGATCATCCTTTCTTGAAGAACTCATGTATCTGCAACTCATGAAGACTAAGATGATCAATTTCATTAATAAAAAAAATCATAGAAACATATAGTCAGGTAGTTTTACTAATTAATAGTCTGTAAAACTAATTGCATTTCAATACTTGAAATTATAACTTGAAATTGATGAACTGTAAAGGCTAAATGGGGTCTTAAATCATAACCTGGATTCAAACCATCTTGTTATGAGTAAAATGTTGTAAAATAGAAAAATTATTGTAAAATGCATCTATGCATATTACCCTGCATTTATGTTTGTTTTTCTTATTAGGAATTTCTCTGAATTAAGAGATAAGAGTAAGCACACACAGCCTTAGACTGACTAGCTAACAAGAAAAATATACTAATTTAATAGTCATCTTTAAGCATAGCTTCCTTTACAGAGATAAATCGGCAAGTCTTCTTTGCATTCCATCCAGAATCGTAATAGCCTCAAATCTGTAAAAAAGCATCCGACACTGTAAGAAATATTGAGAATTCTTCCCTTAATTCTCCCCCATTTTATTTCAGAAAAGTTAATTCTGTTGGTAGGATGGTCCCAGAAATACCTTGACACAAATCGTCAGGACAGCAATTGAAGAGATGACATTCTGTTGACTAATTGGAAAACAGAATTTTCTTCAACAATGATGTGGACCTAGTGTTAAACTTTTGTTTTGCTTTAGCCCTATTTCAATTATCTTTAACTAAAACCTTTTAATTTCACTCACACTAATTATAAGTTATCAGTCAGCATTTCGCTTCCTCGTTTCACTAAGAGAAGTTGGAGAAAAAATTTTAATCACTTTATATTTGCAGATTTCCAGCTTTCTTCAGATTTACTCTGATCAAAGCCCAACATAACTCTTTTGATCATCATCAGTGAAATAAGTTCCTGTGAAAACATCAAGGTAGATGCATCTTGCAAGTCAATAAGGGATTAAAATAATTCTCCCAAGTAAAGCAAATTCTACTGAGCATATGCTTTTCAGAGTTTTTAAAGTTTGGGTAGGAAATGAGTTGTTCAAACATCTTGACTGAAAAAACCTTCAGGAATAAATCAAAATATATCTATTAATCTTGATGCTAAAGGAATTAATAAAATTTAGAATGTGTTAAATCCTATACCAGCTACTTTGGAGTATGCAAAGATAATTTATTGGTTCCTAACTTAAAATAATTTATAATATAATTGAGCAGATGGTTATTATTTTCCAGTAATTACAGTTAAACAGCAGTACAGTAGGCTGTGCTGAGAAACTTCCTGTTATATCTTCATCTGAAAACCTAGTTTTCAGTTGGTTGACTTTTTCAAAACAAGAATTGTTAAACTACCAATATGGTTTGACTGTGTCTCTACCCAAATTTCATCTTGCATTGTAGTTTCCATAATTCCCACATGTCATAGGAGGGACCAGGTGGGAAGTATTAAATAATGGGGGCGTTCACCCTCATGCTGTTCTCCTGATAGTGAGTTCTCACCAGATATGATGGATTTATAAGGAGCTTTCCCCTTTTTGCTCGGCACTTCTCCTTACTGCCACCACATGAAAAAGGATGTATTTGCTTCTCCTTCCACCATGATTGTGCGTTTCCAGAGGCCTCCCTGGCCATGCTGAACTGTGAGTCAATTAAGCCTCTTTCCTTTATAAATTACCCAGTCTTGGGTATGTCTTTAGTAACAGCATAACAATGAAGTCATACAACTACTTACACTTCTGTTCTTTATACACCCCCCATCCCCCAACTTGCATAGCAGTGGAAAGTCATTGCAAGCAGCTACTTTCACCAATTTCATGCGGAGATACATGCTGGAAGATAAGTGCTTGAAGTGGTATTCACCAGTGAATGTGGTTATATAGTAAGTTTCTTATCATGAGAACCTGCTGTATTCTTACCATGCCAGATACAATGTAACTCTAGAAGAGCCTCACCTTGTTTTTCCTACATAGAACTGGATAAGGTATGTTGTTTTTGTTTTGTTTCATTTTTGCATCTGTATTTCATTTGTAAAATGGAGACATTACAACTTCTTCAAAGTCTGTAAGACTAAATAGAATATGGAGACTTTGCTTAGCATAAGCCTGAATAATAATCACTCAACCAATATTACTAACCCCTTTTTCCCTTTCCCTTCAATGCTGTCTTCTTGTAGATTTATAAAAACTATTCCAAATTAAATAAAGGGAAATTACTACCCATCTCAGAAAAAGATAATCCCATCCTGATCCTACAGGCAAAATATAACTTTGGAAATAGTTTTGATTGTTTAATCCGTAAAGTCTTTGATTTCTAACTTGTGATGCTATTAGTTTATCAGGCTGTCTTAGTCCATCATGCTGCTAGAATTGAATACCTGAGACTGGTTAATTATAATGAAAAGAGGTTTATTTGGCTCATAGTTTTGCCA
Source organism: Cebus imitator (assembly GCF_001604975.1). Taxonomy (NCBI): domain Eukaryota; kingdom Metazoa; phylum Chordata; class Mammalia; order Primates; family Cebidae; genus Cebus; species Cebus imitator. Next base: position 5,388,570 of record NW_016107344.1, read on the forward strand.
GCTAAACTGGCCTGTAGAGGCATGGCACCAACATCTGCTTATGGTGAGGACTTCAGGCTGTTTCTACTCACGGAGGAAGGTGAAGGGAGCCAGTGTGTACAGAGATCACATGGCAAGAAAGGAAGAAAGAGAGAGGGGGGAGGTGCCAGGCTGCTTTTTAACAGCCAGCTCTCCTGGGAATGCACAGAGTGAAAACTAACTTAATGCCACAAGGAGAGCACCATACTATTCACTGGGGGCCCTCTTCCATAACCCAAAGGCAATCCACATTGGTGACTATAAGGTTTGGAGAGGTCAAATATCCAAACCACAGCACAGGCACGTAAGAACGGCTAAGGACTTAAGGAGATTTATGATTTTCTTGGCAAACTAGGGTAATTAGATAAATAGAAGTTTATATAATATTATTCCTCTGCATAATTTTATCAGCTTCTCTGAAATTATAAATGTTGTTTATTAATTAATGCTATTTGCATTTATGAGTTTCTGTTACTAACAATTTTGCTCTAGTTTCCAGAACACAAAATTATAATTGGTTCTTACATAGCCTTTTGAATATATTAAAGTGATCTATTTTTTAAAGCAAAACACTGTTATACGTGAAGGCCATAACTGCCAGAGGTGGAACAAGAATTCAGGGAAAATTCTTAATTGTAACACACAGTTTTTCATCTCTCAAGTACCTATGTTTGATATGGCACCAACTAGAAATATTGGAAAGTTTTTTACAAGAAAAAAATTGTTGACCATGAATATTTATAGAAAACATCTATTTGTACTAATAAATATATGTATAGGAATAGATGTATTACAAATAGGAATAACATATATATAATATTCTATATATATTAATATATATTATATATATAATATTCTATATATATTCTATCATATATATATTATATATATATAATATTCTATAATATATATGAATGCATTTATAATTATAGCAGAGATAGTATTAGTAAATAATATGCTAAAGTTGAAATCTATATTGAGAACTAAGGAATTGTCCATCAGTGGAAGTAAGTACTAGTCAAGAACCATAAAACAGACTATCTACTGGTTAGAGTGTAGAGAAACTTTGTGTCAGAGAGTGATGCCAGAACTGCTGCCAGACTAAGCATTTTATCACTAGTACTGATCATATATAGAGAGAGATAGATGGATAAATAGATCTATAGTTAGATGATACAGATATAGATACGCTATGTTTTGGTTAAATCCCCACCCTAAATCCCATCTTGATTTGTAATCCCCATAATTTCCATATGTCAGGGGCTAGGAAAGAGACCGGGTAGAAATAATAAAATCATGGGGCAGTTTTTCAGCTAGTGATAGTGAGTTATCACAAGATTTGTTGATTTTATAACGGGCTCTCCCTCCTTCACTCAGCAATTTTGTATCCTGCTGCCTCGTGAAAAAGGTCCCTGCTTCCCCTTCATCTTCTGCCACGATTATAAGTTTCCTGAGACCTCGCAAGCATGCTGAGCTGTGAGTCAATTAAAATTCTTTTCTTTAGAAGTTATTCAGTCTTGGGCAGTTCTTTATAGCAGTGTGAAAATGGATTAATATTATATATATATATATATATATATATATATATATATATATATGCACCTTACACAAAAGCAAGGACTCATCTCAGGAATAATAGAAGAAATTACTACGGAAAAGCTCAATCTATCATCTGAAGGCCTAAACAACATTAATATGATACCATCCCTGATTTATTCACCTGTTACTGAGTCACTCAATTGTTAGGGATTAGAAACAATCTCATCATTAGTTTCAAGCTATTTAGTGTGTTTATAGGTGTGATATAAATTTTGACTTAATTAATAAAAGGCCCATCCACTAATAGCAGCCACAAATATTACCCAAAATATATGTTAATAAATACACTGAGTGTCTATTAATCTTCAGTACTACACTAGGTACAATTGAGGATATGCAGTAGAATATATACTTTCTATAGACAAGAAACAAAAAATCTAAATGTGCAAGAAAGCATTTTCAGAACAAACAAGTAGAAAACCAACATGTATGAGCATACCAAGTATTCTTGTATTAAGCATGTGTAACTGACTCAATTTCTAATGGTAAGATACTCAGAAAAAGAGAATGTGAGTGGCGTAGTAAGATATTTGCCTCTTTTTAAAAACAATGAACAAATTTGCCTACATGATCTATGAATAATATAGCATAAAATTTTAGCATATATTTTAAAATGAATAATTTGAAGGGAACGTTTATAGATTCATGAATCCAAAGTCTCAGATATGTCTGGCTATAATCCTTTTAAGCTTTATAACATGAACAAATTACTCAGTTCCATTAATTTTCAATTCCTTATGTATAATTTTATTTCTCAAAACATTATATTAAAATGAGATCAAATATTTACAAATACTTTGTATATGTTTAAATCATGTATCATTGTTTAAAATTATTGTTCAAGTTTGATTAACACTATTTTAAAAAGACAGATGATATAGATAATAAAGAGCAATGTGTTTTCATTTTATGAGATTTATTGAACCCTATTAATTCCTAATTGTAATCAGATATCTTTAGAATTACAAAGTAAAAATAAAGTTACTACTAGAATTCTTACTAATAGAAACATTCTAAAGAAATTTGGATAAGTATAACCTAACATTTCACGTAAAATATTCCTAGGGGTGTTGTTTATAAATTCTGGTCAATTAATTATACCTTCTGTATGATATTGTCCATATGGTGGCTCTGATCACAATACACAGACAACAGTGAGATTCTAATCAACGGTAAGAGATAATATGTGTTAAAAGCAACTCTGAACTGTTTTAGATATGGCCCAAGTAATGCCAGCTGGTAAATATTATTTTATGTGATACTTTCTAATATTTTCGGTCTACCCTGTCAACTAATAAGTGAAATTACTTCATGGACCAATAATACAGCAAATTGATTTTAAATCTCTAGTATCCAGGTTATCTGTTGAGAAAATCTCAGTTTATTTTCTTTCTTTACCCTGTTCCTCTTTAAATTCTCCACATTTTTGTGGCTTTTGCTTCTAAATTTATATAGATATTTTATATGTCTATGAACATTTTGCTAATATTTCAAATTATCTCAATGTTTATCAGTTTTTAAAATAGCATCAGTGATTTCCTACTATACATATATTATGCAATGTTTTATAAACAAGTTCATGATTTAATATTTATTAGCTTTTAAAATAACATCAGTGGCTTCCTATTACATATATATGCAACATTTTATGCATATATATGCACACGTACACACACACACACACACGCACACACACACATATGCAATGTTTTACAAACAAGTTTATGATTTCATATTTGGTTCACCTAACCTCTTATCCTGTCCTCAAAGACAAGAAAAATAAAAGCAAATACTTGAAGTTGATTAGCAGTGAATATTACTGTTATTTAGTTTTATATTTGAATTAGAATAAGCGATGATAATCTTTTAAAACATGAGTATCACATAATAAGATAATAAAGATTTTTGAAGAAACTTTGTTAAAGAAGCAAATTACATATAAATTGTAATTAGAGGGAAAATCTTGATGTGGATAGAGGGAACACAGTTCTCTTTCATAATAAATATATGTAATTATACTGTTTTTAGACAAACACATACAGACACACACACACACACAGAGAGAGAGAGAGAGAGAGAGAGAAAGAGAAAGAGAGGGAGAGAGAGAAAGCAAATCTTAAAGAAAAGGCAGATCCAGGAACAAAATCTTGAACTTGGGATTCTGAGGTTCCATTTTTCCAAAGGCACAGTGCGATGTCAGATGGTAAAACAACACTTCCTAGTATTTTCATTTCTCTAGTTAAAATGTAACTACTAAATATCTTATACTTTCTGTATCTCTGAGTAGTGATTAGAATATATGAGAAACAGACAAGAGAGAGATCTCTCTCTTCCTCTTCTTACATAAACATTAGTCCTATTGCATTAGAGCCCCACTAATTGTCTGTTTCTTCAGAGGAAAGGACATGTGAGGGCACAGCAAAAAGGTGGCTGTCTGCAAGCCAGAAAAGAGCCCTCACCAGCAACCAAATTTGCTGGCACCGTGATCTTGGATTTTAGCCCTCACTGTGACAAAATACATTTCTGCTGTTTAAGCCACCCAGTCTATAATAGTTTATGTAAACCCAAGCACACTAATACACTTGATTTACCACAATCTAAGCAAAAAGTATGTTTTTATGTTAAAACTTATCTTTTGTTCTCTGTGTATTTTTAGCTACCTTTCAAAATTATTGTCCAGGTTTGCAATGTAATCACTAAAATGTTTTTATTGCACTCTAGTGCAGTTTCTTAAAGACCTCCTGTAAAGTTCATGATATTTCTCAGTACTTAGTCTTATGAATTTGTATTGTCATTTTCCATATGTCATAATTACTTACTTTTGTTTTTGGTTTTTCTCATATATTCTAATCACTACTCAGAGATACTGAAAGTATAAGATATTTAGTAGTTACATTTTAACTAGAGAAATGAAAATACTAGGAAGTGTTCTAAACCAAGTCTTGGTCTAGGAAGCAAATAGAATAGAAAACCATAAATACAAAGAAAGCTATAAATACAATTGCAGAAAATTAAAACAAAAGAGGATCCTGGAATAAGAGTAGAAGACAGTAAAATATTAAGGTCTGAAAACATATGTCATTTGCTTCTCACTTTTATCTCCTAGGGGAATCTGGTGTTGAATGAATTCTGAATACAGTGTATATGAAAAAAACATAAGAAGTAAAAAATTTTGTATTTTTCATGTTTGGTAAAACATGGACTTCAGCTTGTAAAACTTCTTTTATACTTGAATATGTGATATTTATTTGCGTTTCATGATTCTTAAATATAAATAGTCAATACTGTGGAGCACTGAATGAATGAATTAATCTGTTTTTGTTTCAATTGTCACTTTATCGATACAAATATTCATGTTCAATGTCTATTGGATAATGCAAAAACAGAGTCAGTTGTTCTTGCAACAGAAAATTTCTTTCCATATGGTTCCTCTCTGGACATCTGTATTCCAACATCTTGCATTCACTTCAATTTAACCATCAGTAATAATTCATTCTCAATAGTATTTTAAGATTGTATTTAGGCTGATATTCTCATCTATTGAGCTATGAACCTTGTCTTGAAATTGTTTTATGTATTGTACATAATAATCAGTTGTTAGTTATTAGTAACACGTTGAAAAACTCAAATTACATAAGATGTTATAAACAATACAATTATTTATACTTAGATTTATCTCAAAGAACAGGGTCACGAAACACTAGAGTGTCACCCAGTCAATGTTATTCTGAAAAAAAATTTGTTTTTTGAAAGAATATAATTTTTATACCATCTATTTGTTACTCTGGGGATTTTTATACAATTAAAGAAGGAGGGTGATCTTGTTTACTGGGGGAAAACTGTCATTGTCATAAAAAAGAGTAAAATGATGACAATTCTATTCTTCTGTGAAGAATAATAGCCTCTGTTATTAAAGCACTCATCTGAAAAAATACATAAAATATTATACTTTTAAGAAAAATCATTGTTACCTTCACATGTAAACATATATGCATCACATTGATATATATTTATATGCATATATACACACACACAAGAAAAATCAAAACTTTGAAATTTAAATATACCAAAATGATGAATTTCTAAAAGCCAAATTTTAATTACTTTCAGCATGTTTTGCTGTTAATTAAGTTGTGTTTCATGTTTCCTGGTTTTCCAATATTTTATATAGGATCATATAGAAACCTGAAATAAATTTTTCAAATATAATTACTGGTTCAAAAAAATATTCCATATCCACAAGGTAAAGACTACTAATAAAGTTCAAAGTAATCTGTTTAAAATTTAACTATACACTGATAAACAATTGTTTTCAAAAATCCTTTACATTGCAAGATGCAGCCTATTATTAAGCCCCTAATATATGCCAAATATTGGAGATAAAAATCTTAAGGAATGTACAACATATTGGGGCAAGAAGACACATAGCTCTAAATAATCTAAATAAAATATTATGGATTATAGAAAGGGTGTTAAAACAGAATGCTACAAGAACCCTGAGGAAGAGCACCAGAAGTGGACTAGGAAGTCTTTCTTAGGAAACTGAATCTTGAGTTTTTTGTTTTGTTTCATTTTGTTTTCAGATAAAGTATCTTGCTCTGATGTCCAGGCTGGAATGCAGTGGTGTGATCATAGGTCACTGTAACCTCGAACTCCTGGGCTCAGGTGAGCCTCCTGCCTCAGCCTTCCGAGTAGCTGCTACTATTGGCATGTACCACCACCCTCACATATTTTTATTTTTATTATTTTTTTTGTAGAGATGGGGTCTTGGTACATTGCTTAGGCTGATCTCAAACTCCTGGCCTCAAGCCATTGTCTTGCCTCAGCCTCTCAAAGTGCTGGGATTGTAGGCCTGAGCCACTGCACTGGGCCCTGAGTTGAGCTTTTAATGATAAACCAGGTGTTAATTAAGTGTATATGTCTAAGTATGAGGGCCAGGGTATGGAAGTAAATGCAGGAAGGCTTGTCATGTACTAAACCAGAAATATTTTCAAAAGACTATGTTGCTTTCTACAAGTAGTTTAATAACCATTTTAAATGTAGTTATTAAACTACTTGTAGAAAGCAACATAGTAAATGTAGTTATTAAACTACTTGTAGAAAGCAACATAGTAAATGTAGTTATTAAACTACTTGTAGAAAGCAACATAGTAAATGTAGTTATTAAACTACTTGTAGAAAGCAACATAGTCTTTTGAAAATATTTCTGGTTTAGTACATGACAAGCCTTCCTGCATTCACTTCCATACCCTGGCCCTCATAACTAAGAACATACATGATTCTAATAATATAGTATATTATATACATGTAAATGATGTGTGCATTCCAAGTCATTGGACATTAGGATTTAATTTGTGTTTTTTCAAAATTTACTCAAGAGGGAAGGCATTGTGAAGAATGATTACAGATTGGGGAAGATGTCACAGGAGTTTGGCAATTTACGTGAATTCCACTGCACAAAAATGATAGGGCCTAAGCTAAAGGCAATAATATCATACACAGTAAGGAGATTTAAAACATTTTAAATGTGCGCATTTTTAAGACAACAGAATTTCTTGGTGACACAAGGAGTGAGAAAACAATAGCTGTTGAGAAAACTTTTATTTAAAGAGAAAATACATTTCTAGGCATTGTTACTGGACATGGAATCAGGACAAAGTGTCATTTCACTCTCCTAAGAAATTGATCAATCAGATGAAATGGGCATTTACTATTTAAACAGATCTTTATATTTTAGGCATAATTTATTTATCTGCCCGATTTTATGTGTATTTTAGCATATTCTGAGAATAATGAATAATAGCATGAATGGATATTACCATGAGTTGAAATCTAATGGTCAGAATAAAAATTCCATCTTTTATTTTTATAATAGGTGAATAGTATAAGTGACTACTCACTGAAACCAGATTTGGGGTTTTATTGTGATTAAATATTCATTACTCCCTAAATTCTTACCTCATATTTGCCATCTCTTATTCTTCACCTTCTTTTGAAAAGAGTACAGCACTTACACGGAATTGTAGCGAATTGAGAAGTTGTTTAATGGTTTGGAAAACCTGCACAGTTGACTGACTCGAGAATAACACATTCATTATTATTTATGACTCTATTTCCAGGTTTTCTTAGGTTAGCTTATTGAATTCACTGAATATCTGGTTTTCCAGCTCAGCAAAGCCAATTTTGTGATAGACAAACTCAAAGAAATTAAAGAAAGCTGATTTTTAATAGAAAAAACCTAAAACACCCTTAATTTAGTATCATTTGCTGTAAAGGAAAACCCATTACTTATTAACCTTTACCATGAAGAATCCCCAAACTAAAAACATCATCTAGGACAGTGATTTCCTAGTGTTTCTGTGGATCTTCCTTTGCATGAGTGTTCAGTAGATGTTACTTGGAATAAATGTTTTACAGGAAAGCCAGGGATTCCACTAGTTAGGGTTAAGTCCATTTTTAATTAAAATACATAAAATATTATACTTATAAGAAAAATCATTATGTATGTTATCTTCATATATAAACATATATGCATAAATGTATCGCATTGATAATTTGCATATGTATATATGTATATGAGAGAATTAAAATCACTGGAAAAAGTCTAATGATTTAAATGGCTTTTGCTTTATTGCAGCTGTCTCATCTTTTTCTTACAAATTATTATATCTTATATTGTCATCATTTTAATATAAAATATAAATTTAAAAAATGAAATTTAATGTTTGAGAAAAAAATAATTGCTCTTGTACTTTGTGGCCCCTTGGCAAATGCTATATATAATAACCTGTATATGTAAAATTGCTTATGGACCATTTCAATTTTTAAGTTTAGTTGTTGTTTTATGGAGTGAACTTCATTTTTCTGATATATTATGCTAGCAATGAAAATCTAACAGTATTTCTATGTAACAAATCTGTTGTTTTAATATACTACCGAATTAGGTATTAAAGGAACTTGGACATATCTACATTGTATAAATTTATCTAATAGGGTGACAAAATGAGATATTACATTTTATTCAAGTTTGCCTTCTCCTTTTCCATTTAATAAAGGAATTTTAGTAAAGTCTGGATTAATATGCTCTAATCTCTCTTTATGGCAGTGTTCTTAGCCTCCACCATTAGATTCATTGTAACATAAATGTATAGAGATTTCTCTCACATTCCAGACAAATAACATACCAACATATAGCATAAATACCTAACGTAGATGATGGGTTGATGGGAACAGCAAACCACCATGGCACATGTATACTACCAAGGTAACAAACCTGCACATTCTGCACATGTATACCAGAATTTAAAGTACACACAAAAATAAGTGAATAAAGCTAAACTTCCTAAGACAAAGAATAAACTTGTATTTGTTTACTCAGTAAAAATCTGAGTACTGTCTATGCCAGGAACTTTTGAAAAGAACTTTAAATTTGTATTTCTCAAAAATATAGTTATGAAAAATGAAAACTAAACTAAGCAAGAAAACAGTAGGTGAAATTTCTAAGAACAGTAAACATTTAAGCTGAAATGTGGTTAATAAAAAGACTTGGTCATGATGGGTGCCTACCTTCTAGGCAAGGGAGTCTCAGTTGAGGGGTGTAGTGGGGCAGTTCATCCTAACAGGTAGGAGGATGTAATCAGTAATTGTTTAGAATTGGCAAGATATAGTATTCTGACAAATAACAAAATATTTTTTAAAAAACTATCTCTAGACCATGCACCTCCCTTTAGTGTTTCCCCTTTCACAGTGTGTGCCTACCATCCTCTCCCATTTAAATGCCTTTGCTTCTAGTCCTCAGAATCAGCTGATACCAGTGGACTGTAGTCCTCTTCCCTTATCTCTTTATACTCACTATTTTGATGATATTGTGTTAGGCTATGTATTTAAATTATGTCTATATGCTGTCAGTCTCCTAATTAATAACTTCTGGCCACCCTTTTACAACTCCTAAATGATGTATTCAACTATTTACTCAATATCACCACCTAAAATATTAAAGTAGTTTAATTAATTAATTCAGTTTTCCAAAATCTTAAAATCACTGGAAAATGTCTAATGATTCAAATGGCCTTTGCTTTATTGAAGATGTTTCACAGTATTCCTTTTTCTTATAAATTATTGTACCCTATATTAATGTCATCATTGTAATATAAAATATAGATGCATAAAAACTGAATTTTCTTTAATGTTTGAGAAAAATGACTGTTCTTGCACTTTGTGGCTTCTTGGTAAATGTTACGTATGATATTCTGTAGTAGGTAAAAATACTTATAAACCAATTTAATTTAGGTAACCCTGACTTTCTCAAGAAACAGAAGTTCAGTGTGGCTGAAGAATACTGAGAGCTGGCAGGATATGAGTTCAGAAGAGTAGCCTTGTGGTAATTAACGTAGGGCCTTGTACGATAGGGATATTAAGATTTTATCCTAAGAGCATAAATCTTGTTCAGTAGTTAATTGGGCATTTGAATCTGTTTTTCTGAAGAAGTTTAGGACTACAGGTACATTTTTTAAATAATTTGTTTCTATATAGCATTTAAAAATATAGAATTAAATGATACCTTCTACACGAAAAAACATAGTGTCCTGGGGCGCTTCAGCATCAGAGGGTAGAACAAATTTGCAACAATAGTTGAGCAAGCATGACCAAATCAACTGTGGCAAACACCACTGAGATTGGGGAAAAAATTATACCACTGAGGTGTTTGGTGATTTTCGTCAGTGGAAAGATTGATTAAAGTAGGTAGAAGAGAGAATGATGGTTACATTAAAGTAAATTTAATAATTATAAACGTAACTACATATTATATTAGAAAGGCAAAAGAGAATTAGAACAGTTAATGAAAATCAATATGACTAGTTTTGTATGTTTGAAACAACAGAACTTAGTAAATTGATTGGAATTATCCAAAATAGATTAAAAATTGATACAATCGATACTATAAGAAATGCTCATTACAGTAGAGGAAACCCTGTGGCAAGAAAGATGGGATGAAAAACAGAGCCACAGGAATCAGCCCTTGATTCAAGCAGAAACACAATGTATTGTAAAAAGAAAAATACTGTGATTATGTTCCAGCTTCTTCTCTACTCTTTTTGCTATACCAAAGTAAGTAACATGCATATGTATGAGTTTGTGCATGTGAATGTCCTTGCGCATCTTTTATTTTATTAATACCTCTGCTGACTTAAAGCTTGCTAACAAAACACTGTAGGTTCTTAAATTTTGTAACTTGAATGGTGACTGTCACAAAGGGCTAAATGATCATGAATCAAAGTATTATTTAAGATAAATTTATTGATCTTAGAAGCATTATATATTATCTATGTATTTCTGTTTTAAAGGCATTGTTTTTAAGATTTCTTTTGCAGAAAATTGAAAGTATTCTTTTTTTTCTTACTCCTGCAATGTGGCTTTGTAGAGAATACTATCTCAATAATGATGGCCTGGTATAATCATTAACTAATTAGCCAGCAAATCAAAGGGTGAAAAAAATTGAAACAATGACTGTTAATGGATTGTGTTAGTAGGCTTGATTAATTATTTTGGCCTTACTCATTTGTAAGAAATTAAAAGTTTTAATTTTTTCCCTTGTAAAGATAACATGCAGAATGCATTAAACAGTGAGGATTTATGCAGGTAGCCTTGGAGACCCTTATCAAAGAGTAGTTTGAGGAAGTAAAATCAAACAAAACTTATAAATTTCTTGAGTTTAATATGCTCTGTATATTTTACACTATAATTTGAAAGAGCTCTATTTATATTGATTTACTCTTTGTAACTTTTTTAAAAAATCAGATTTTTTAGTTGTAGCTATAATTTTTATAGTCAGTATGTCACTGGTATCTGATCAGTAGTCACTTTTCAAATGAAAAATGTTGGATACCTCACCCTTCCTTCTTGTATTGCTATTACTACCACAAATAATATTTTGGAATAATTCATTCAGCTTTACACAGAAAGACTTAATTCATGTAAAGCAGAGGCAGCATCTATCGTCTAAAGTTACATACATGGATGTCCTTGTTATTTTATTGTGTTTGTTATTAGATTCCTGTTCCTCTAAATCTAGGCAATATTCTATTATTTCATTGCAAGTTTTTTTCCTTTTATCTTTTGCTACAGAAAATAAATGTACATGCACATAAACACTCACAAATACACACAGACACACACACACACACATTGCTATATATTTGTCTTAAGAATCAAGAGGTTTGATTGTTAGAAAGTATGAAAATTTTTTTTTGTCTTAAAAGGGTTATCCCTTTTAAGGGATATAGCATACCAGTTTGTACCATACCGGCCTGGTGCGGTGGCTGACCAACGTGGCCAAACCCCATCTCTACTAAAAATACAATATTACCCAGGCAGGGAGGCAGGGAGGCAGGGGTTGTAGTTAGCCAAGGCTTTGCCACTGCATTCCAGCCTGGGCAACAAGAATGAAACACTCTCTCTCTCTCAAAAAAAAAAAAAAAGAATACCAATTCTGAGATAGGAAACAGTTTATCTGTATATCTCCAACTTTGTAAGTAAACTCTGATCATGATAAAACTGAATTTCCCTGAGCACCTTTTGACTTGAGAATATGTAGAATTACATTCTCTCGATTTTTAAATAACATACTTTTACATTTTAAGCCATTCATTACAAAGTAGTATAGCAAAAATCTGATATTTATTGGGGTTTTAAAAATTCATGTATAAGTATTTAAGTACATCCTACAAAGAAATATTTTATAAATTCAATTAAAATCAGTGGAAATAATTGTTATAAAATGTTAAAACATGTTATTTATTTTATAGAAACATGGTATTTTGTTGAATCTCAGAAAGAGAAATAGAGTAATAAGTAAATCAAATCCGGTAGCCTCTAAGTAAACTATATCTATATCTATATATATATTTTTCAGTCATTCTCTAAAAATGACAGAAATGTCTATATGTTTTACAATACTGCTGAAATTTTGAGGCCTCAGGCTATTCAGGAAAAATATGAAAACCATTACATAAAATTCCATTCATAACTTATTTTTTTAAATGGTATAATTCATTCTTTGAATATAACTCAGTTATCTATTGCTATCATTTTGCCTTTTTCTCTGGTGCTGTCTATAGCAAAGTCAAATAATTGAATTTATGTCAGTATTAGCTGTTATATTTCAATAGGGGACAGAGAGAAACAGTGATGCTTCTGAGTCTTTTGTATGCCTTGTCTTCCTTTCCTAAGCTGCTTTTTTCTACCACTGCTCTAATCTAAAATCCATATCCTCTTTGTTATATTTTCTGCACCAAATTACCATACTTAATGTGCTAATTTATAACTCATAAAGAAATGACAAAGCCCAGATACACATAATGGGCCTACTAATAAAACACATGGGAGTAGAGAAATGATGGAACTGAAATATGTCCAAGTCAAGTTGGTCAGTTGCCTCGTGAACACAAGAGAAGGCTATTACTGTAAGCTAAATTAATTTTTGGCGCTAATCATTCTTTTAACATGTTCTCTTTGTTGATGAAGTTTCTGTCATTGTTTTAATTTTTACTCTTTACTCTAGAAATGTTTTCATGCATTTACTAAGTACAATCATAGCTACTCCTTGGTATAAAAGTACTTACAGGTTATAGAGTTTAACTCAATCCTGGAAACATCTATTTTTTAATTAATTTATTTCTGTCTTAAATACCTTTGAAAATCTTTTTGATTTTTTATACTCGTCTTGGTCCGCACTTTGTTATGTTTTGGTGAGGAATTTTGTAAGCAGCTCACATTGACTCTTTCAAATATTGTTCTCTCACTCACCTGAAATTGATTATTTACATCTGCAGGAATTACCTTACAAACACACAAAACAAATTATCAAGTCTCCTTCAAAAACTGGTCCAGAGCACTGTATCCTTTTGAAAGTAATCCCTTACCTTACCAGAAAAATATAGACTCTGGCCTCCTTTAAATATTGCTAGTATTTTAAAATATAATATTGTGTTTTACTACACATTAATTAAATAATATATATGTTATAATATGCATAACATATTACATGTTTGTATATATACATGTAAATATGTACATGTATGTGTACACATATATGTGTATATATAGAGGGGGAGAGAGACATACAGAGAGAGAATGAGACTGATGATTGAAATTATGTCATTACTTCAGTAGTACATAAGACTTTGAATCATGGTAGTTTTAACACTTCTACTCTCATTTATACTGTAGTATTGCTGTGACATATTCTCCAAATAACCTCCCCTACCATTATAACTCTTTTCTATTTTTTTCCTATTTTTCTCTCATTCATCTAATACATTGTGTTTGAAATTCCACGTATTTTGTCTTCCCTTGGTGGCACACACAAACATCTCATGTGCATGTGTAAATACTCACGACACATGCACACAAATCACTTAAAATTATAAAAGACCTATATATTAATCACTGGAAAAAAGCATGGGCAAACCTTATATTAATGAATCCAAGATCAGCAAAAAAATGTTTCTTGACCATTTGAATAGCTTTTCATAAGGACCCAAAGGTGTTTAGCAGCTTTGAAAGTCCATGTGCAAGTCTGTAATATCCTTTACTCAATTAAACTTTTTTTTTCACACTGGTTGGACATTGAGGTAAATATGAAACAACCCTAAATAAATATTACACTCTTTTCCCCTTAGCGAAAGAAGAACCACATTGGTATCACATAAAACTGGAGTAAAATCTGATCTTTAAAACTAAAATGATGATAATCACGCAGATTCTCAAAGTACTCATTTGTCAAATGGGAATAACAGTATCTACTATGTGGCAATTTTATAGAAATTAAATGAGATAAAATAGTTTGGTATCTAAAGAAATAAAGGCCTGTAAGTTCCTATCATATCGCTGTTCTTCCATCCTCAGTGTCTTTAAAAAAAACCTTCAAAATTGATGAATTCAGGATATTTTTAAGATCTTCCAAGTTAGAGAGAAAACAGGGAAATAACATTCATTATTGGAGAAATACCTGTGTATCTTCACATCTGGCCAGCCTATGTTTGCAGGAAAACCAGATTTTCTACTAGCTCTATGAACTTTGAAAATCACTTAACCTCTTTGAGCCTAATACTTCCTCTGTGCAATACAATTAATAATCTTTACTTTGCATATGTTTTTATGATTAGAAATATCTAATATGCTTATAATGACATATAATTAATTAATGTTATAGAAGTGATAGCCTCTTTTTTATACAAAGACATTTTATAAACAGAAAATATTTTCATTCATTCCTCCTGCACATCTGTTGTTTGAAAGTACATATAAAGTTACAATGTGCAATAGCTCCAATTTGAAAGATGAGGAATGGAGAATAGTCATATGCTACATTTATGTCAACTGCACACTGTTTAAAAACTTTTAATAATTACATCTAGAGTATTTTATACCTTAATTTTAATAAATATTACTTCACTAAGCAAGATATAGCAATTGAACGAATAAGAAATAAAATTCCATGTATAATGAATAGCCTTAGGAACCAATAAGGCAACAGAACATCTCTGATATGATGTAACCATTTAATGACATGCACAGGTGGCAGCATCTCCCCATATCTGATGACAGAAGAGTAGGAAACGAGGGTGTGAAAGAATGACGTACCCTGAGAAGAAGAATCTAGTCACGTTCGTGACCTATCCTAATATGTGTCCTACTACTTCTGATTTTGTTCACCAATATAACTCGAAACAACCCACATTTCAACCAACAGTTGAAGTGGGTAGAGAATAATGGCTATGCCAGAGTCAGAGGTACCCAGTCATAGCATCTGTCATTAACTGATAATTATCATTGGATCTCTGACTAATAGTAATCATTGGCTATTTCTTTCCCAAAAGATTACTCCCTCAGACTCTAATAAATGCTACATGGCATTAGAACCTAAGTTGGGAGATTTGCAAATTTCAGCGCTTGGCATCAAAATTTCTTCTTTGCCTAGCAAATGTGTGTTTCCTCTTCTTTGTAAGAGCCTGTTGTTAAGATAGGCTCACATAATTTGAGTTCCATAAATCATTTTTCTCTGTTGTTTCTCCTGTACTCATCTCAGCAGCCAAAGGAAACATAATTATTACCTTATTTATAAAGCTTCTCTTTTTTTGGATTATGGTAATGTGTTTCTAACTTTCCAGTTTTTAAATATGACCACAAATCCCACTTCTACACTTACTGTTAACACTTCATACTTGCCTTCTGTTCTTTTATTGTGTCCTAATTCTCTTTTTTACATTTTTAATAACATATGGATTAGCAAAAATGTCAATTGTGATTTGGATTCAAATGAGGAATCTAATGAATAATAGAAGCCTCTCATCTCCCCATCACAAATTATATACACAAACAAGTTTACCCATCAATTTCGAGGCTAAGGTCACCTTCAAACTTATTTTTGGACAAATTTACCAGCCAGAAACACTGAATTAACAATGCTGTACATAGAAAATTTCGTAGCAAGTTAAATATACAAGACTCAGAATGAGAGAGAACTAGCCACTCCTCCTCTAAGTTGAGCAAACTTAATGTTTTAATCAATTTTTCTGTACCCTATTTAACTCATCAATAAAGTTAAGTTGGTTCACTTGGTGTCTAGAGGCTCTTTAGCTCCAATTATTAAAGGTTCCATAATTCTAATTGCTAAGTACTATTAAATCACAACTCTCTACTATTCAGGATGTTTTACTCCTCTGCAGAAGTTGAAATATCATGCATCAAGTCATTGAAAATCACACAGAATATGTATTTACATCAAAGAATGATCACATATTGAGTCTTAGGTGAAATAATAGATAGATAGGAGACATTGTATTATGAATGGGTGTTTTACATATATTATCTAATAGATCTCAATGAAATTTTGTATGGCAGTATGATTACATTTTATAGATAAAGAAACTGAATATCAGAAAAATTAAATGATATTATCATGATCATACAAATGACTATAAGTGCCAGAGATGGGATTTAGATCCACAACCCTTCATCACACATCATTTTCCCCTATCAAATTTAACTTAAAAATGGTATTTGACAAATACATTAAAAAAATGTAAATACATAATGAAAAATGTGTTTTGATGTTTACTTTTAATGTAGGGTTTTTCAGTACATTGAATCTATTCAAACAGCATCACACATCATTACCTGTGGTGGAAGCAGTGGCAACCTTATAAAGGCAAGAAGCATGCTCAGGTCATTGCATCTCCTCTGCATGTCATACTTGACCCACATCATCAATGCATGGAAGATAGTTTCTTCATCAGGAACGTTTACATCATCACTGGCCAGCAGTTTATGGAGCTCCTCAGCTGGAAGGAGTAAAAACTCTTGATTTCTGATAACTTCCATTATGTTTTCCTGCAGGGAGAAAACATCTTGGCATAAATTCTGCTTTACTTTTATTTAGCTAGTAAAGCATTTCAGAAAGAAATAAGAAAAGTAGTCAATAACCTTTGTTCTCATTGTAACATAATCCTTGAGACTCAATCCTTCAGAAACTAGAAGCTGTTAAGATGAAAGCATTGTAATTGTAATTGAAGTGTAAATGTATCCTAGACAGCACAGATCTTGTAATAACTGGAGGATTATAATGCTGAGCTTTGTTATGCAGGTAGGATGTACTAAGTGATTAAATGTTAAAGTTTCAAGTGTACTGCTATATAAGATTTGGTGAATAGGAAAAAAATAACATTTCACATTTTTAAAACCTTGATGAGATATATATATATTTAGAGAGAGAGAGAGAGAGAGAGATATGAGAATCAGAAAATGACACTAACATTGCATAGATAAAAGTAGCACTATAAGATGCGCCATTGTTTATTCAAAAGAGAAAGAATAGGACAGATGGGCCACTGAAGTCACAAAATCCAACATAGTCCACCCTGCTATTAGCTCTTATCCCTCCCTCCCTTCATGACAATTTCTTTGGCTTAATTCATATTCCCATTTAGTTTCTTCCTGATTGCTCCCATAACTCCTGATTATACTGCCTAATTCTATTCTTAGCTTCTCAGTTGCATCTTCTATAATGATGCCAGAATAATATTTCCAAAACATAAATGCGCTTATGGTTTATTCTGAAGTTTTTGTTTTGTTTTCTTTTATGATTTATCCATATCTTTTGGGTTAAATTTCTTGTTTAAGCATGCTGGTATTCATAAGCTGATCTTTTCTGGTTCTCTTTTTTTTTTGAATTTGCCAAGTTGTTTGACATGTCCTCCCTTATTTACTCCATCGCTTAAAATGACTTTTATCTACCATGCTTTTCTAAATTTCTGTCACATTCCAAGATTCAATTCAAGAGCTACCTACTACATATGGCTCCTCAAGTTTCTACTGAGTTTCATTAGACCTGGCCATGCCTTCAGTATCCCCTTACACTGTGTAGTGGGTGTATCCCTACCACAGCAGATACCATGCTGCAGCCTAATCTTTGGTAAACTTAGAGATCTGTTCACAAGTTTTAAGCTGTAAGACCCTGATTTATATAACCTTGTATCTCTAGATCCTGGCACGAAGCCTAGAAAACAGCAGGGGAACAGTACATACTTGCTGAATACATGAATTGATAATCTCAGTAGAGAAAAATAAAATTGTATAAACAGCACAGAATAGTACAGTCTTTTTAAAACATATTTTAAAAACTACTTGTCAAAAACTTTCTTACGTTTTAAGCAAAAAGGCTTCTGTGGATGATACATGGTTAGAAAAGACAGAAATTCCACTGTTTGGCCCTCCCTGCCCCACCTCCCCGCCCATGTCTCCTGAGAAAACTCCAAGGAAGATACAACAAAGGCTTCTCGGATCCTAGTTTTAAAGCCACAGTTGTGGTAGCAATATGCACAGGACACATATTTTAGGATAAAAAGTGCAGTCGAGTGATACTAGGACTCTTCCAAAGAAGGCATTGTGACTACGATAAACAGAGCAGAGCATTCAGCAAGTGACCGTTAATTGCATGTTAGAGCAGTTTCAAACTGATTTTTTGAGGAGAAGCCCGGCCTGTGTTACAGTGTGTCCTTGGAGCTGAAGTCACTTCAGCTTTCACAAAAGGGCAACACTTTTACTTTCTTTCAGGGCATCTGCCATACATTTACATTAATTGTATAATAATAATACAATTTGTAAATAACGTATTTATTTATACTAATTGGCTCCCCAGAATAAGTGAAAGTAGTTATTTTTGTTCCAGGAAATTATTTTGTTCCATGTGTTTCCTCTGAGCACTGTGTAAATTATAGATGTCCAATAACTATTGACATAATTAACAAATCAAGTGTTCTAAGATGTTTTGTCATCAATTTCTTCTTAAAAAACTATGGTAAGATAAAGATGTTTCAGAGGAATCTCTGAAAGATTTTGTCCATCTGTTTCTCCAGTTACTAAAAAAATCTACGTCTCTATTAAAATACACACAGAACTCTATAGCTAGGCCATCACAATATAGTGAGGGATATCATAAAAAAACAGCTCTATGAAATTCCTGGTGGTGTCTATCATAAAGATACTGTTCAAAGCATATTTCATTATGTTTTATAGTGTCCTCTTTATGATGACCCTTGGGAGAAATTTCTTTCAGGTTTTAGTAGAGAGAATAATTGCACTTCTCCTGAGTAAATTGGTTTGCTTTTATCATGGATGTTGTAAATTATGAAATTGATCCAATTTCTCTTTTTATTTGGCCTCTAGAAAACTTAGAGTCAAATTGAAATCTATCTGGTAGGAAGGTTATAGACTTTTATAGTTTGATTTCTTTTTCAGACAGCACTGATAATAGTTTCATTTAATATCACTACAAAAGTTTTTCTTTTCTCTTTTTATCTCTGCATCTGATTTAGAGAATATTCTGATAATTTTGTATCTTTATAAGTCATACTAAATCTTTTGGGAACTAGCAGCATTGTGTTGTACAAACTGCTTATACTTAGAAGCTGGTATCAGATTTTTCACACTCACTCACATGTTATTATATAGGTATTGTTTGTTATTATTTTTCTTTACATACATTGAATTTCTCAAGTTCTTCTTGCTGTTTTCCTTTTTCTATCCAGCCTCATTTTAATGATACTCTGCTTATGGTACCTACAATATAGGTTCTGGAAATTAATTTTTTTAGAATCATTATGTGTTATTGATAAAAGAGGAAATATCAATTCACATCGATTTTCTTACATTGCTCCCTTATGTGAGCAAACTCCTTATTGTCTCTGACGATCATATAACAAGAGGCCTGTTTGCCTTTTGTACAATCCCTTTCTTTTGGTTTATTCATTCATTCATTCAGCATAGGTTTATTGAATCCCTGATACGTGGCCCTGGATATTCATCATGAGGACAAAATGGATTTGTCCATAAATCTCGCCATATGGGAGACACCTATAAAAAATGCAGCCTCTAGAAAACGATAGTAGTCAACTCTGTAGAACCCAGCCTTTCAAATGGACCTAAAATATTAGGAAAGAATTTAAATCAGAAAATGGGAAATGGAGAAATATGGTATTTTGGCCAGGGAAAACCATATAAACAAAGACATAATAGCTGGGAGTATAGTATGTGATGTCATAGTTGGTATGTCAATTTGATCGATATAAGCACAGATAATTTGTCTGAAATAACATTGAAAGTATAGGCAGGTGAATAATGGAATAGAGATAGTCTAAAACTTTGATGGTCTTATATGTATTATACTATCATTTAAGTATATTCAATCTCATATGAACACACATACGTACATACACATATTTTCTACATAGAGTTTAAAAGTGCTTATTGTAAAAAAAAAAAAAGATTTTGGTAACAAACATAAGTTTCCATTTCATAAGACAGGATAATTACCGAAATAAAGACTAAACTACTATTTACTATTTCTACTTCATAATATTTTTAAATAAATTTTCTAGCCAAAAAAAATGTAGTTTTGTTTTATCCTGAATAGAAAGAAGTTTTGTATCAGTTTTTGTTTGTTTAAGTATTTCCTGGACTTAATATAAACATATTTTTAATATTCATTTCTTCTGTTCATTAATTATTGTCTTCCCCCATATATTAGTGGTAAACATGGAAGCAATAACTCTTGTGAAATTTTATTAGAAATATAACTTTACTTCATATGAAAATTAGCTGAAAACTAATGGCAATATTGTATCAAACAGAATATAAGTAAATCTCTTCAATTATCATCTTTTTGTTATTGTTTAAAATATGGCTATTCAACTATAGCAACATATTTTTAATCATTCAAATAACTTTATTTACTTCATGAATAGCTAATATCAAAGCAACACATTATGTACTATCTGGTCAACTCAAGAACTCTCTCTCATGGAAGTCTACTGAGTTAAGACTTATGTCTTATCATCGTGTACTCTGTGACCATTAGTCAATTAGAGTAAATTCCTAATCACTGTTCTAATCATTATGGTAGGAAGATAAATTCTTTGTCAGACCACCACATAATCTCTGTCTTGATTTCAATGCACCAAAAAATAAAGAATTTATTTAATTATCCATCTAAACATTATTGGTTCAAAAGGTGAGTTCTTAGGAGGCTCATAATGCCAAGAAACTTAAAAAAAAAGGGGGGCGGATTCTGTAATTTGGCTACATCCTCTGGTTGAGATTCATTAGGTAAGTATGAAAAATTAAAACTTTGGGTCAAATGTTTTGGGTATAAGATTTTAAAATTTCTAATTCCTTAAAAATTCTTTGCAAACAATGTTTTGAGAGTTTCATGATATATGCATGCTTCTACTATTTTAAGAATTGAGACTGAAAAATTCATTTTTGACTTCTGAGGCAATGTTTTTTTCTGTTATGTTGTGTACTAGATTGAAATTTTCATCTTCTATTTCATTGGAGCCAAAGGTACAATGTAGGCCACAGTGGTTGTTTCTCTAGAGGGCACAGGTGGTAAACCTTGACGAGAGCCTTGGTGTTCTCTGTTTTCAGTTTTTACAACAGGGCAAGGTTGATAATTTTCTAAATCTTTAAGATTTGTTTCCCTTTTTATTTTAAATTTATCTTTAAATCATTTCTATTTTCTTGAAATTTACTATAAGCAATTGACAGAAGCAATGTGGCTCCTTCGACACTTGGCTTAGAGATTTCTTCTGCCAAATATTTTGCAACTCACAAGTTCTTTCCAGAAAACACTATGATGCAAACACAATTCAGCTAAGTTATTTGCCACTTTATAACAAGGATCACTTTTCCTCCAGTTACCAAAAACCTATTCCCCGTTTCAATCTGAGACCTCATCAGAATGGCCTTTACTGTCATTGTTCTACCAACATTCTCATCACAGTGACTTGGGTAATCTAAGACTTTTACTACTGTTCTCTTCTGAGCGCTCACCTAAATTTCCCTTTACATTTTGTTCAAGGCAATATAGATTTATTCCAGCATTCATTTCAAAACTCTTCCAGCCGTTATTTATTATGTAGTCTCAGAACCTCTTCCACATTTTCAGGGATTTGTTATAGTAACTCCTTACTCCTGGGTATCAATTTCTGTCTTAATTATTTTCTGAGCTGCTATAAAAAAGTCTTAGACTCAACAAATTATAAACAATAGAAAATTATTGCTCACAGTTCTAGAGACTGGAAAGTCCAAGATCAAGGCAGAGCCCTTGTGACCCAAATACCTGACAATGTCCTCCAGCTTTTAATATACCACAATGGGGATTAGGTTTTAACATATGGAATATGGGGGTCACAAATCACAGCAGCATCTCTTCCAAAGGTTATATTTAATATTATAGTCAGAATATGACCTTAGGTGGAAATAGGGTCATTGCAGATATAATTGATTAAGTTAAGAAAAAATCATAATGAATTGGAGTGGACCATAATCTAATAACTGTGGTATTTCTAAGAGAAATTCTGAGATAAACAGACACACACTGAGTAGAACTCAATGTGAAGAAATGAGAGACACAAAGAGAAGAAGGCTATCTGAAGATGGAGGCAGAGATTAAAGTTATGCTACCACAAACTGAGGAATAACAAGGATTGTCAGTAACAGAAGCTGGAAGAAGCAAAATAGGACTCTTCCCCAGAGACTTTAGGAAAAAAACACGACCCTGTCGATAATGTGACTTTGAATTTCTAATCTTTAGAACTGTGAAAAAGTAAATTTAAAGTCTTTTAAGCCACCCATTTTGTGGTACTTTGTACAGCAGACCTAGGAAATTAACACACATCATTAGAGATCTATAAAAATTATAATTTTAAAAAACTTGCATCAAAAATCTCAGATAAACTTAAGAAAGCATCACAATTATTTCCAATCCTTAAAATAATAATTTCTAAGTTCTTTCTGTTATAAAGCAATGCCTTTAAGAAATACTAGGTTTACCATGTTCCTCATGGGGGATAGCAAAAAACATTATCTTAACATCAACTTCCATATATACATAGTTTTCTGTTGCTTTTAAAATTTAAACTTTCTAAAAATGCAGAGCTGAGAAAGGTATCTCTCTTCAAGTATCAAGAGTTCTTAGTAATAATTGCCTTAAAGTTGCTACACTGACATATTGCTGTCAAGATTCTAGCTTTTTTATGTTTTAAAACAAATTTTACTGGGCTTTTGATTATATGCCTTGTCTGAGTTTTGAATCCCTTTGACAAAGGTGCTGACTGAACTCTTGAACACTACCTTAGAATTTCAAAGAAAATGGAAACTCATTATTAGATTGTCACACCTTGTTATTTTACCAAGGAGAATGCTGAGGCTAAGAGGAATTCACATATAGTCATACTCATGGTCAAGATAAGGCTGGGATTAGAAACTCTGTCTTTAGCCCTTAAGTCTATGACACTTCCCATTATACTACCTGGCCTATCTATTATTTGGTTAATTTCTTTCTGGTTCTCCTCACCTAACTATTTTGACCTTAATGTCATACTTTGACCTATTCAACAAATATGCACCCTTACTTTTGAGGTGCTCACCTGGATTTCATTTACAACTCTTGATATTTCTGGGTCCCACAATATGGTATGGTGATTACAGGTGATTTAATTTGGAGAGTTGGATGGGATTTAGATGCCAACTCTGCTACTTACTGGTTGTGTAACATTAGGGAGTGGAGTTTCTTGTATGTAAATGAGGATAAAAATGGTATCCATTATAATGCATTCTTATCAGAATTAGGTATGAAAACTAAATTAAAGCTACTATCCTTAGAGAAGTGCTGTCTCATAGAAAGAAACACATAAGTGTTAGTCATTACTATTCTGCATCTGACCCTACCTGTCACTTCAGCCTCCTCTTGCTAGCTCTATAGGCTATATTCACATTATTTTCCCTATTTTTCCAATTATTCAATCATTGAAGAAACACTGTTTTATTGGATTCTTTCTCTTTTCTTACTATATGCTTAATACTGGGAAACAGAATTTTAAAAAAGAAAGGTCTTACCCTAGAATCTTACTTGCTAGTGAGGAGGACAATATAATACTATAAGAGAATTTCATTCATTTTTTAAGAAGAAAAAATTTAGTGATTTGAAGAGGGTGAGAATGGAAGTGAAATAAAAGAGACCAGACTACATTTTTGTCCTTTCTGCAATAATAATTTCCAAAACAAGAAAATGTTTGTAGTAGATCATGGATTCAGAAAGCACTAAGAAAATATTGGTGTCATCTGGTCGAATTCTCATTATCTAGATAGACTATCAAATAGGAATTACCACTATCTAACATATTCTTACACTGGAAACAATCTTTGAAAGAACTTATTTTAACTCACATTCCATGAACTTTTTCTGTGCACTGATTACCCAGCAATTATTTTGAGTGATGGGAAACCCACAACCCTGTGAAGAAGCCCCATGACGGCTGAATAGCTGTATTAGAAAATTGGCTGATTTTTGAAGGAACATCTGTCTTCTTGTAATTTTCTTTCATCCAAGGGCAAATAAATTACTATTCTGTTTATTGCCTTTTCAAATCCTTGCAGATTAATATTTTTTCTTCCATATGTATGTGTGTGTATATATTTGTATATATGTATATATTTATACATATGTATATGCTACTTTGTAAAGGCTAAAGATACCATTCTTTAATCTGTATAAAAAGTCCTAATCTCAAAACCAGAAAAGGATGCTAGAACTGAAGATACAGTTTTAGCTGATTATATATGTCTCTGAATATACTTGCATTTTTCTTATTGCTTTAGAAATGATAAATAAAACAATCAGCAGATATTTTATTGACTCTATATTGCTTATTTGCACATATTTATCTTACATATACAAAAATATGCTTATTTAATTAATATTATTCAGATAACACAACAAAGAAGTGTTCAAAGAGCTGTTAATGTATATACGTTTAATGGTGTTTACAAGTTTTACCTATATTTTCTTATCAGCTCTTAAGAAATAAACATGGAGAGTTTTCGATCCAAGATGGCCGTTTAGGAACAGCTCAGGATTGCAGCTCCCAGTGAAAGCACAGAGAGTGAGTGGACGCCGTATTTTTATTGCCCACAGACTAGGAAATTCCCAGGCAGAGGAGCTCCACGGTCACCAGCGCGGCTGTTTCGGCCAGCGCGGCTGTGCTGGCCGGCGCGGCTGCTTTACCCAGCAAGGCTGCTTTGTCGGCGCCCCAGAGCAGCGGTTCTCCGGCTCTCTGTACAAAATACACCGGTCCGGGTGCCCTTTTCCAGGTGATTGGAGCCACGGAAAGTCGCCCATTCGTCTGTTTAAAAAGGGGACTGAACAGAGAACCAGGACAGTAGAGTCCAGGCCAAAAAAA
>NW_016107344.1:5419792-5449659 GCF_001604975.1 Cebus imitator
TTGCAGCATTGTTTACAATAGCAAAGACCTGGAACCAACCCAAATGCCCATCGACGATAGACTGGATAGGGAAAATGTGGCACATATACACCATGGAATATTATGCAACCATCAAAAACGATGAGTTTGGGTCCTTTGTAGGGACATGGATAAACCTGGAAACCATCATTCTCAGCAAACTGACACAAGAGCAGAAGATCAAACACTGCACGTTCTCACTCATAGGTGGGTGTTGAACAATGAGAACACATGGACACAGGGAGGGGAGCACTACACACTGGGGTCAGTTGGAGGGAAATAGGGGCGGGACGGTGGGGGGTGGGAAGCTGGGGAGAGATAGCAAGGGGAGAAATGCCAGATGTAGGTGATGGGGAGGAAGGCAGCAAATCACACTGCCACGTCTGTACCTGTGCAACAATTTTGCATGTTCTTCACATGTTCCCCAAAACCTTAAAGGCAATAAAATAAATGGGGGGAGGGGGAAAGAAAGAAACATGGAATATAATTTCTTTAAGTATTGATATCATATATTAGTTTCTTCCTTAATCATGGCAATATACAGAATATATTGGTCAAAAGTTTAATATGTGATAAATATTCTGTACTAATGTAGGAGAAAGGAGTCTACAGAAATCATTTATAAATTTCAGTTTCAAAAAAAATTAGTCAGCTAAAGAATACTACTTCTATTTTTTTGATTTAACAAAACTAACAAACTTTCAAATATGTTACTTTGCAAAGTTTAAATATGCATGTATAAATTATTAGAGTGGTAGCATTTATTTTTATAATTAGTAATATTAGATACATTAACTTCCTGGTAGAGTCTAAACCTATCTCTTCTGCCTCCTTGATAAATTGCCCAACATCTGTATTTGCCAACTCCTCTACTTACTGGTTGTGTCACTTACTGATTAGGTGTCTAGCAAAGTCATTGAAAATGGTGGGAGCTAGAAATAGGAGAAAAGATACAGCTCTGTTAAATGGTTACAAAACCATATGTTTTTGACAGCTTAGAAGAAAATGGTATCACTGAATATTAAATCATGAGACAATAACATGCCTACATATTGAGATCTATTTCTTTTCATTGCAGTATACTGTCTAGGGTACTTGATCATATAAATTGGCTGGAAAAATCTACTTCGATCTGTAAGAAAGTATGTATATTATGTCAGGTGGTGCTCATTCTGTACTTACAGAAAATTGAGAAAAGTTTATACCCTATCTTCTCAGAAAAAAAAAAAAAAGCTTTCCAGGACCTAAAGAATTTTACTGTGAACCTAAGATTTTTTTAGTCATTTGTTCTTATGCTTATAAGCATAAATGATACTTCAGGAAAGTCTGTTATATGCATAATCAGAAACAGCTGGACATTTGGGATAAAAAGTATATGTAGAAAGAAAGAAGTCAGTACAGAAATTACTTACATATCCACATTGACTATTTTGTAGTAAAAGACAGTATTAGCATTATTCAATGAGGAATACATTATAATTTTGCAATTTGAGGTCTAAATGGTCTCCACAGAAGCATGTAAAATTTTAATTATGATTTCACATTCATTTATTGCTTAATAAAAGGATTTAGATCATTTCCCTTCTGGGCTGAATAATTTACTAGTTGCTTACAACCAACATTAACAAAAAAAACACATGGCACTGTATATTCTCTTATATTAATCTATTTTGAAGCTTAACAGTAGAAATAATTATAATAATTGCCAAAGAAATTCAGGTAGAAATGAAAAACAAACTCTAAAAATTAACACCAACAAAGTCCTAAAATGGAAACTAATGAAAGAATATACTCTACTTTATAAAACAATAATTGAAATCAAATGGGATAATCCTCTTGGTAGCTACACAAATTTATAAGAAATATGTCTCAAGAAAGTTTGTCAAATAATAATGTAGTACCTGCCATTAATGTATCTCTAGGCAAACAAAAGAAGCACTAGCTATATTATAACATGTATTGCTATGTATGATGCACTAAATATGAAAGTTGGTACCAAACATAAGTGCATAGAGCATTAAAATATTTTGTAACTAAGATGCAGGAAAAAGAAACAAGGACTGAAGTTCATACTGAGGGAATGTATTCTCTTCCTGGGTCACAAGGAGGTGTAGTTTCAAAGGCAAGAATTTCCAGCGCCATACCTCCACCCACATCTCCATCTGGAAGACTAGAGGTCTTTGTTCAACTTTCACACACTCAGGCAAAAAAATCAAAGATCCATCATTCTAGCAGTAGGTTTAAAGGAACTCCTTTCATAGGACAGAAAATTTGAATAGGGCAGGAATAGCTCCCAGGTTAAAAGTCCCCTTCTCCCACACCTGGGCAGACTCCATTTCTAGATCCCCTTCCACAACCTTGTGGGAGCTGCTCTCTATTTATTTCTTTCTCCTTTTCCTCTCTCTGCCTAAATAAATAACCTTCTGCAAAAACTCTTTGGGGGCTGATATTTACTTAACTGAGCCACCACATCTGGTGGGGTCCTCCCTCCCATTCTTGGTAACGGACCAAGGGTTTGGAAGAACACAACCTAGCAGGGGTGCTGAGCCTACCACACACCCCAGAACCTGGTCCCAATATCTCACATTTTCATCCTGGATGGTTTCAGTTCTGGAAATGGCTATTTGTTATTTCTTCAAATACTACAAATATACACTTATTTACTTATGTATTTATAGGTATTTGTTGTGCGTGAAAGAGCACACGTTTTTGGGAAACGCAGTGTTGGAGCATAGAGACCAACAAAGGCTGCCCAATGGCCATATTACACATCATGCTCCAAAAGACACAGAGGATGTTTGCTAATAAAAATCAACTGGAATATGGATTCCTTTGGGCAACTCTCCCAGCCTTACCCCTTTTAGAGTTTAGGAAATCTCCCAACTGTTTTCCTGATGCCAACTATAGTATATGAGAGATAGAGTACCTAAGGGGTGCCTTCCTGTTTTTTATAAAGAACATGTACTTAGATTTTTTTGAAGTCATTGTGTTACTTTTATCCTATGTTCTCTTATGGCCACCAGATCAACCTCTGTTCAGATTGCCTTGATGTCTGTTTTTCCTGCTCTAGAATATCTTTCAGGAAATTGGCTGGAAAAATCTACTTTGATCTGTAAGAAGTATATGTTGAAAAGAGAGGTCATCTTTAGCCATGATGGAGTCATACAGGGTTACATCATTGGCCAGCATCATCCTGCTTGTGTGACTCTGAATGATATGCTTCTTGGTCTTTCATCAGATAGTCAGAAATCAAATTTCTTGCCAATACGATCTGCTCTAATAAGTGCTAGCTCCAAAGTTTCCACTTAGTTTGTGGCCATAATAAATTTTATATCTCCCCATCAACCGAATCCATCCAACTGGTTCAACAGTTCCAACATTATTGACTGAAATTATCTCTTACCACCGGGATTTGAGTCATATCTTTGTGTCCTAATGGCATCAATTTCATCTACAAACACAATGCAAGGTGCATGTTCTTCAGTAACTTGAAACAATTCCCATATGAAATTGGGCCAACACCTCAGTACTTCTGAAAAAGTTCAAAGGCAATCAATCTCAAGAAAGTGGCTGAGGTTTGGTTTGTAATAATTTGGTTGACAAGGTTTTCACTGTATCAGGTGGGCCATAGAGAATGATCCCCTTAAGGGACTTTATACTTCATAATATTCAGGATGTGTGAGAGGAAGCTCCATAAATTCCTTAATTTCCTGGATTTGGTTGGCCAATCCCCTATATTAGCATTGGTCTCCTTGGGGACCTTTTCCACCTTCATCACCCTAAATAGCACCTCTATCATGGCATGTATTTTGTGGTTGAGCAGAACCAGTCAGCTTGGTTTCAGCAGATTCTTGTCTACAAATGACAGAATGCTGATGTAGTGTTCTGAGCTCAACAAATGTAGATACAGTGATATGACCATCATCAATGATCTTTTCCGAGGGTCCTACTGATGTCAGAGTCTCCCTCAGATCACCCACTTTCAATCTTTCCTCTTTTTGCTTTTCTTCTAATGGTTTCATTTGTTCCTCATATCTAATGAATTCTTCCTCTATGAGAAGATAGTCTTTAATTCTAACTTCAATAATTTTAACAGGCACTGAATGTGAGGTGTCACCAGTGGCAGTTTGTTGGTAGCACCTAGTCCCTTTGTTTTCTTTTTTTCCCCCCCCCACTCTCATTGGTACAAGAGGTTCATACTTCTCTTGTCTGTGTTATGATTCTTGCCTCCTCCAGGATCATGACCACCATTCTGACTTTGACCCATCTTTCCTTGGCCACTCAAGCTGTCGCTCCCATGTGCCTCCATCACAGAAGTCTATCCCATTTGCACATGTAACAGAGCCATTAAATAACTTTGGTATTTTTCTGATTTTTTAATATAAATGAGTTGATTTAGTTTCCTATTGCTGCTGTAACAAATCACCATAAATTGTGTAGCCTTAAAAAATATGTATTTATTACATTGATGTTCTGGAGGTCCAAAGTCCGGGCAGAGTGTAGCTCAGAGAGTTTTCTGCTTCAGGTTTTACCAGGTGAAAATCAAGGTGTTGGCAAGTTTCCTTCATTTTTGGAATCTGTGGGAATAATCTGTTTTTGTTTTTGTTTTTGAGACAAGCTCTTGCTCTGTCACCCAAGTTGAAGTTTGCAGTGGCATGGTCTCGGCTCACTGCAACAACCATCTCTCAGGTTCAAGTGATTCTCCTGCCTCAGCTTCCATAGTACCTGAGACTACATGTGCGTGTCATCATGCCTGGCTTAATTATTGTATTTGTAGTAGAGATGGGGTTTCACCAGGTGAACCAGGCTGGTCTTGAACTCATAACCTCAGGTGAACCATCCACCTTGGCCTACCAAAGTGCTGGTATTATTACAGTCACAAGTCATCATGCCCAGCCAGGAAAAATCTGTTTTCCAGTTCATTCACGTTGTTGGTAGAGTATGCTTCTATGTGATTATAGTACTGAGGTCCTCATTTTCTTGCTGGCTGGAGGTCACTCAGCTTTGACACCTTTCTCACCTTGGTTGGTTTGCCCTCCTTCCTCCATCTTTACACACAGCAATGTCAAGTTTAATTTTTCTCATGCTTGGAATCTCTCTTTCATCCTCTTCTGCTGCTTCTCTCCTTTCTTACTGTCCCATGTCTGTGACTGGCTCTTCTGGCTTCCTCTTCTGCTTTTAGAGACTCATGTCACTACACTTGACTAATCCTGGATATTCGCTCTATCTTAACATTGGTTAATTAGCCATTCTAATTAATTTTTGTCTGCAAAGTACCTTCACAGTAATAACTAGATAAGTATTTGAATAATCCAGACACCTTGGTAGATTGGAGAATCTTCAGAATTTTGTATACCACAATGTGCTGCTTTTCAAATTTATCAATTTTTCATGCTTATTAAAACAAACTTAGTTCATGAAGCTGATGGATGAAGCATAGCCCACAGTCATTCAAGAAAATGATTTAGTCATTCAATTAAAATCTATCATATATGCTAAGTAGTCTACTATAGAACATAAATAAAAAGATAAAAAGGGATGGCTTTACCCTCAAAAAAATGAAACATTTCTGAAGACTTTTTATGAATTGAAGATGTGTGAAGACAAATTTTGTCATTTGATCAACAGAATAGTAGTGATAATATTAGCGATATTATCTAGTCAACTGAACTCCTCAAAAGGATACCTCACTGATAATTTATTTAAAAATCAAATAATAAGACATTATTAAAAGTAAAAAAAAAAAAAAACATTATTTGCAGAAAACTTTTGATTTTCAGGGGAACCTTGGTCCTTCTCTTTAGTTAGTCCCCCTGACCCCCTGACCAAAGCTAATCTGTGACTCAAATTAGAAATCTGATGAAAAGACTCTGAAGAAGTTGTGGAAGCAGGTACCTAGCTATTACTCATGTTCCCCTGTCTTTGGACACCCCAAGCACTGAATTGCATAAAATGTTGTCAGTTAGCTCCAAGCCAGTCCTTGACATAAATGGGCATTCTACAATGCAACAAGTAGTTGAGACTTGTGGCTTTATTGATAAAGTATATAGAACCCTTAGAGATTGATCTGTCCAGTAGCCCAAATACATCCTTGGAACATGGTTAAATTTGCCTTCACAATAAATAAGAAAATATTGTTAAACTTAGCGAGGGACATTGGTGCCTTGCTAAGTGCGTCACTAAAAGTCCCATCCTCCAGAGTGCGTTGACTGCCTAAGGAGGAGGGGAAAGGCAGGCTGTCAGAGGACAAGGACACCTAATACCCTCGCCATCCTCAGCTGGTGATTATTTGAGTTACAACAGGTTTGACCCACCCATGGTGAGTTCACTGCTGCCACTGAATAACATGTCTTGTAGTGGATATAGCAGTCCTGCAGGCCACCCTGTTGTCCTTTGGATCTACACAGAAAGGATGAGAAAAGCAGATGATGAGATTAGATTTCTAGGTTTATCTGTACCATTCCCTGTGGTTACTGAGTCCCCTTAAACCTCCTCAGGAACTCAGGTCTGTAGAACTTCAACTTAACGCAAGTTTTAACTGACAAATTCCTCACCACGGAAAAAGCAGTCATGGTCATATCAGCAAAGATTGACCAATAGGAAGTCTGGCATAAAAGCGATCACTGGGTGCCCTCTCCTGATCGACCCAGGCAAGGATCTTCCCCAAGAGATCTCTGAGTTTGATTAATAATGAGATCTCCAAGGAGAAGATTAATGTGCTCCACACCAAATAATTCCTGCCTAGGAGGCCCCCTAGGGTCTGCCCTACAATAGCCTCTGTTATTGACACAAATGCCATTCCTTCCTCCCAGTAAGCCTAAGGATGAATTGTGAAGCCCTGCAAACTTTTACACGGACCTCAGGACTGGGTTTTAAAACCAAGACCAGGTGTTTTCCTGAGTTCCTATGCTCCCCAGAGATCAGAGATCACATGCCAAGATCAGAGTAAAATGGAGAGGTAGAAAGAAATGTACTTCTTGGACTTTTTGGCTATGTGGTACAAGGCCACATTGACACTTGCAACACGTGGCACTAGGATGCAGGGAAACAAATACTACTTTTTGCTTTTGGATCTGAGATCACCACCATTGAGATGTTGTCAGGTCCAGGCATCACTGGGTTCTTCTGAACCCCTATAAACGTCAATGTTATGGCCCCACTATTGAATATATTATTAGTATATATCTATTATTTATATGTAATTATGCTCATCTTTACCACCAATCCCTGAATGGAACCGCTGACATTAGGGATATCTTAGAGGGGTATGTGGAAAACTGTGAACCTGTCCAACTAAAAACGTCTAGTGCCATTGCCTCTCTAAAACAGTATCAGTGGTCTGACGAATAAAAAAAATAACTATCCGTATTGCCCAATTCCTCTGTAAGACAATTTTTTCTATCTAGTGTCACATGTGGCTTGTGCACAAGGCCTGGACACTCACCATTGACTATAAGCGACCCAATGCTGCATTTAGTCTTTGGTGCCAGAGGTATCCTACATAATGTCTGTCATAAAGATTATTGCTTAAGCTGAAGGAATTTGGTCTGCAGCAATTGATATTACGAATGCAATAAAAATCACACATTTTTTTTGTGATTCATCTACAAAGCGTTTCTAGATTTGGCCAAAAGAAAGAAACAAAAGCCAAACTCAGGAAGACTGAAAGGAGGAGGAAGATATCCCCCCAGGCATGGAACAACCCCCATGTGATAATCCCAGGAACGAGAAGAGCCTCATAGTTGCCCAGGGCTTTGGTATAAGACTATTGATTTGACAAATGCTTTCTTCTCAATGTTTATTATCATAAAATTATCAGGGAAGTATAAAAGCAGCTTGTCTTAATAGACAAAGATGACAGTATAGTTTCACAGAGCTCTTTCATTTTCTCAGAGCTGTCTTTTTTTTATTTAATACAGTCTACAAACCCTTGATTGCCCTGACATCCTACAAAACAGCACAGGCATCCACTATATTGATACTGTCACCATGCTAATTAGATTCATTGAATAGGAACCAGGAATTATTCTACATAACCTAGTTATACACATGTATGTCAGAAGTTGAGAGATAAATTCTATGATTTTCAAGGATTTTCAGCATCTGTAGACTTTTCAATAGTTTTCTTGTCTGGAGCATAGCAGTGGAGATTCTCTAAGTAAAGAGCAATGTCGAACCATGACAAATTAGGAACATATTTATTGAATATCTTTGAATTTTAAAAGCACTTAGAAATGTGATTCAACTCTAGTTGCTGCATGGCTCTTCAGACTATCGGTTTCTAATGGAGCTACAGCAAGCAAATCCAGGTGGTTGTGCAAGCTTCCCTTAAGTTTGCACAATATGACATGCAAATCAGTGAGTTCTGGAAGAATATATGGGGGATAAGAATATTGAGAAGAGAAACCAGTTACTATGAGTGATAAAATCCTGCTGCACACATATAAACTGACGTGGCAAGGCCATCCTCTGCATAAGAAGTATATGGCTATTCTTCACATCAAACTTACGGTCTTAAACAGGGCCCCTTACAACAAATTTGAGAAAAAGGAGAGAATTTGGTCTAGGTGAGAAGCGCATTAGCATGACATATTGATGCTAGTCGTGACAGTTATTCAAGGAAATCCATTTAGTAGGCAAAGCTGTGAGCAGTACACTTGCATACCTACTTTGTATGAAGAAAGAGTGAGACGGCCTAAGTTAGGAATACACACAGCTTTCCAGGCACTGACAACTAGCTTTGCTAGCTTTTGAGATGCCAGAAAGGAACAATAGAGGACGATCACTGGCAAGGATGTCTGGGATGACCTAATGATAATACTGGAGTGATCACAAAGAATCTTTCTTGATCCATTACAGAGGAGGCTCTCCATAATTGGGTAAACAGAATAATTTGCACTAGGAACAATAGCGATTTTCACTCTTTAGCCATCTCAAAGTTGCTACAATAGGCCCACAAACAGATGACCATGACAGGAAAAATTGAAGTTATGAATGGACCTAAAAATATGAGTTTTCCCTTACAAAGTCTGAACTTACTATAACATTGCTAATTCTTAATATGGCACACTTCTTTAGGAGAGATAAGCCAGCTGGTGGAAGTAAACTACATAGGTCTCCTTCATCCTTGGAGCAGGGCACACATTTACATTTCCTGGAATAGATAAATACTCTGCATATGGGTTTGTCTCTATGCCCTTCAATATCATCCAGTTGTCTAGAAAATTTTTGATTCATTGGTATCATATACCTAAAAAAATTCCTTGGAAAAATGAATGTATTTTATGACAACAATAGGCTCATGAACATAGTGTTCATTGGTCTCACCACATACCTCATGAAACTTCAAATAAAACACCAGCTTTGACTATAGTTCAATGCAAAGTTGCTGCATGGTTCTCCAAGATACAGCATATGGATTGAACCAACAGTTGGTATTTGATTATATATCCCCAGTTGTTAAAATTTATGCATAAGGAAAACAAACTGTGGATTTAGGATTAGCCTTTTTAACCACTCTTCCCAGTAATCCACTTATGAATGTGTGCTTTGCTTTCCCACTCCTTTAGGATTTGTTGAGCAAGAGATCCTGGGTTTTAGCAAAGAGGGCATTTCTGCTGGTAAACACAGTAAGGGTTTTACTGTACTATGATCTAGAATACAAACCAGCCAATCAGAGTTGGTTACGTAATTTAGAAGAGGCAGACATAATGTACAGAGGGATAAACTTTGACCTCTGAGAAAAAGAAGACAAGATGATTTGGCAGCTAATTCCTTTCAATTCATCATATTGATTGACAGCTCCACATCACAGTAGTTCCATGTGACGTGTTTAGAAAACATCTGTCCTTATTAAACTGCCAACTCCATTTTCTTGTTAATCTGTGAATAGCTGAGAAACACACCACCTTGCATATCTTTTCCCTACTTCCTGTCCTCATTTCCTGTCCCCCCTCATATTTGTAGTCCTGAGACTGCATATCTCACAAAAAAGCCTTGGTCCATTAGCTTTTGTCTTTGGTTCTGTTCTGGGGAAAACACACACCTTTCCTTTTGTGAAAGAATCAATTATTTACCTAATTATTATCATAAACAGAAACAAGAAACTCAAGTATATCATATTTACATTTGTAAGACACTGTACATGCAAATAGGTAGAATAGAATGTAAACAACATTTACAGAGCATTGGTTAAATGCAAAGACTTCTTTGGCTAATTTATATTGTGTTGGTTCTCATATTTTAATAATTAATTGTAAAAACGGAAAAAAAAGTGAAAAAGAATTCACACCACAAGAAAATGTTCAATCATTATCAAGAATATAAATGTAACTAATATTTATTTTACTGTACAGGGACTTTATGTCACCTTTACACTTAACTTTGTTTTTTGGGATAGTACTAAGGACTAGAGTAGGTAAATAAATTTCCAAGAATGAGTTGGTGGATAAATTAAATGTAATAATGAAGGAACAGTTGCAGACAATTTGAACATCAGAAGTATGTATGATATGCTTGGGTGACAATGATGACTCTGGTCAGGGTTAGACAGATGACATTTTTGGCAAAAGAAACAAAATATATAAAAGAATGGGTTCAGGGACAAGAGTTTTTAAATGCCAACCGACATTTTGATACAAATTTGCAATGTGGTTGCAAAATAAATAGATAATATCTGTTGCAGTAAGGAAAAGTTCAAGAGAGAATTAACACATTGTAGAGCACAATGAGTTTTTATAAGATTTGTTGCTTTTGGAATGATAAAGCACAATATATTGGAAATATTTGACAGGAAGCCAGAAACCTAAATTCATGAAAGGTAAGTATTGAACAGATATGATCTGAAGACTTTTTAGTAGGTTATTAAATTTCTTTTATGTTTGTCTAACATGGGCTCATCCTAGAACAGGAAGAAAAGGAGATACTTGTGAGACAGAGAAGGCAACGACAGGAACATTTTAAAGAGAGGCTAATTAACAAAATATAGAAAGCTCAAGGACAATGAGAACTGAGAGAAAGGACATAGATTTATCATGGTATACTTGAAGAGCATTTTCAGTCAACTGATGTGTTTACAATGGTATTGTAATATTTTAAAGGGTAAATAGTGAAGAAGTAAAATAACTCTGGAGAACTACAGTATTGAAAGAGAGAATTCAATACCATAGCTTTTCCATTATATATATATAATGAAAAAGTATGTACGATTGTTTGTTAAGTATTTCCAATATATTATGCCTTATCATTTTAATAGCAACAAGTTTTATTAAAGGATCTATTACAGAGGATCTATTCAAATAGATGGATCCTCAGTGGACTCTGGCTAACTGAGGTGAGTTGAAATAGAAGCAAGCAGCCATGGCTGGGTGAGGGAGTGGTAATGTACTCTACGTTCTCAGAAAGATGTTGTGAAAGTAACTCAGGACCTCTCTTTCTGTAATCAAGCCAAACCAGTTCCTGTTGCTGGTGCCAAGATAAACTGCAACCACAATACACCCTACCTCCACTTGCTTTTTGAAATAACTATCTCACAAAGATGTATAGTTTGAGGCTTGGAAACCAACCAATCAAAGCTCATTTAAGCCAACCCACCAGAGCTCATCTGCCCCAGCCAATGAGAACCCGGCTCTGTTGGCAGGCACTTAGCAAGTTTGAATTATTAATTTGTATAAACAAGCTTGATTGAAATCTGGGTGAGAACTTTTGCTATGAAATCTAAACCCCTTTCTTTGTTCTCTGGAGAGCACCTTCCTTTTATACCAGACGCTGTGTCTTCTTGTGTGCAAACTGCTCACCAGAAAAACATCTTTTTGCAGATTCCTTTGCAAAGAACCTTCGTTCACATTCTTGATATATTTATTTTTTTATGTTCATTTGAAGAAATATTTACTATATGCTCTATGTACTTAAAGAGACACACTTGAAATGATCAGAAAAATAAATTTAACCTATACATTACATTAATATGCAGACAAGAGAGATTTTTTATTTTTTTAATTTGAACACTAAAATGATCTTAAAGATCATTTAAAGTGTATAAAATCAATAAAAAATTAATTTAAAAACATTAAATTAAAATAATTTTAATATTTTCATGAATATTAAATTATTCATGGAAATAATTTATAATTTAATAAGAAAAAAATGCATTAAAGTTAGAAGTTTAAACTTTGCTGCAGTCAAGAAATATGAAAGTAGAATTCCTGACAATATTACCTTGTTTAAATTTTATGAGTCTCAACCAGGGTATTATTAGGTACAGCTGAAGTTATCATTATAAAGATTCTCACCTTGAGAATAATATAATATGAATATTAGAAAAAATGTATGTGTATTTCAGTGAGATTTCTATTGTGCAAATCCCTCTTCAATATCCTTATAAATCTCCAATGTGCTCATTCCTCCTGTCAAAGGAAACTTTCTACCAACTGAAAGAGCTGAAGTTGACTAGTAATACAGTCTTTACACTGAATTGAAATTATTCTTTTTGCATCTTGTTCCCATTAGTCCTGGTACTATATAAAGATATAACTTTATATAATAATTAATAACTCACTTTTTATACATGTTATTCTCACAAATGCTCTAAAAATTCAAAATCTATACGGCCATTCATGTTTGCCATTTGTGAAAACTCAAACACGGACAATTTAAATAATCCAAGTTTACACAGTATGTGAATGACAAGGACTTCAAAGCCAGGCAGTCTGGCTCCAGAATTTACACTTAATCATTGAGTCATGTTGTCTTTCCGTATGGCTTAAATAAAACACTGCTGAACTATATTGAGTTTTAAATCAAGGCTCATAATATGATTTCTTTAATTGCCTTGAAATCTTTGTTACCAATAATTTGTAGTTAATTTGTTATCTCTGTTGATTCCCATAACTACATTATTTGCAATAATAATATGCCTTAATAAAATAACTAGAGAATGCAAAACTGCAAAACTAACTATACCATGGCTACCCTGAAAGAGAAAATTAAGAGAGCACTGAAAACTGCTTTGCTTACATTCTTTCTGCTTTCAGTAAATTCAATTTGCTTCCTACCTCCAAACCACATAGAGAACATAGAAGTGATTATCTGGGTTGGTTCAATTCCAAGGTTAGGATAGATTATGTTTGTCATAAATCTTCAAGAAATGGCTTTGCATAGTCCAACAGAAAGTGATGTAATCTACATGCTAGTTTTTAAAATGTGGCATGAAGACCACATGCTTATATGAGTAACAATGCTGATAATATAGCAGTGCTCTTTGAGTTTTATAAATTTAAAATCACACCTTTTATTTTGAACCAATTTTTTAAAATCCTATGTGAATAAGAGTACTATGCACTGGACTTGGGGGTGGTTCTTTCTTCTATTTATAATCTAAAGTGACCAAATGTTGGCACTAGTTGCATATCCCTTATAATTACTAATACTGAAAAGTAATATGACAATTGCCCCTTTTCATGAATTAAATCAATTATTGATCATCAGCTCCATGATAGATATTTATATTAAATTCTGGATACTAAAAGGTAAGACCAAATTCAGTTGATCCAGCCTATTGAGATAGCCTTGAATTCCTGCACACTGCCTAAGATTTTATATGGTTGCAACAATAATAAACTCGTGATTTCATGCTTTCATTTTTAAGCTATTAAATATATTATTTAATTCTCATAGTTCAGTGAAGAATAGAATAATTATTCTTTTTTTTTTTTAGATGAGGACATTGAGGTATAATAAGTTTTCCTGCTTTGAATAGCTTTTCTAAATGGGCATATTAAAAATTCAGGAAATCTACAAAAGTTTATGCTCAGGATCACACAAAACACTATCTTCTTGTCTAAAGTAATTGCTGATAAAAGTCTTGGAATGGAATTCTGGAAGAAATAAGCCAAAGTTTTGAAAATTTACACGAGAGATTTTTTGTAAATTATCACAGCTACCCAGGACATCATTTAACAAGATGATCATGCTAATCAATTGATGCCCCTAAATTAACCCAGTGTTTCAAAATCTCTCAAGGAACTAAAATAACTGGGTAAAAAACGGTAATTAGCTAAGTGGCTTCACATAGGGAATTTTTGGTAGGTAAATATACTGTATACTTTCTTTCCTTCTCAATACCCCACGAGAACTATCCACTTATTAAGCAATCACTGGGGTTCCAGAGGATTCACCTAGTAAGTATTGGATAAGACTGGACATTTTAATTAAAGAAGTGAAGCAATTTCTGTGACTCAAGTGTCCTGGGGGAATTTTTATCTAAAACTTATCAGAAAAATAATGATCTTTGTCTTTGATTTTATTCAGTGGGCAAGGAAAGGCATAGGTTCACAGGGGCAGTTATAAGAAAAATCTCTGCGGTTTTTTGCACCCTTCAGGACCCACTTGATTAAGGTGTCAGCTATATTTGTAAACCAAGAAAACAGAGTTAGAACATACAAGTTAATATTAAAATTGTTAGTATTGATATGTTGTTTTCTTTAATTCTGCTTATTTTAGATTTTCTAAATCTTATGAAATAATTATCTTATTAATTATGAGGGAAAATACAATCTTATTGTTCTCATTTTATCTTGAATAATAATTTCTTTTAAATAGAGTTTATTTAAAGCTTCATTCTTTCAGGCCTAGAATAGCATGCTAACAAAAGAGGCAAAAATTTATATTTTGGCTTTCATACATGACACTTTCTTCACTTACAATGAAATTTCATATGACTGAATTTATTATACATACTTTTGACATCTTGTTCCATCTTATCACATCTACTGAAGACAGTATAACTCTCAATGGAATAGAAAAAATATAATTTGAATTTTAGGTAACATTAGCAAGCTTTCTCAGTTTTTAGGAATATTACTATATTACTCTATTTTGAAATCATCTATGCTATTCTGCAAAAAAAATGAGTTTTCACTGTTCTGATTAAAATATTTATTTCACATTAGTAATACTGTATATGATTTTCAAACTTTCCTTTAAATCTCAGAATTATAAAATACATTTGCAATCTGTGTCACTTAGTTCTTAACAAAGGTTTCCCTTAATCATTACCTCATTTAAAAACAAACAAAGAAGCAGTTGATAGGTTGGTAACATAGGTCCATTGGTGGCTTATGTTTGTGAGCAAAGAACTAAAACACAATTTTAATTTTTTAGAAATATTTGACCTTTAAGAGTATTAAATAAATATATCATTGTTTATAGATGAACCATGGGCATAAAAACAAAAACTATGAATGTTAGGTTGACAACTCAAATACCACAAGCAGCACTGACACAGACGCTACAAGTATTTCCAAAACGGTAAATAACTACTGTAATATTCTGAAGTAGAATCTCTCCTCTATTTACATGATAGTTGTGTGCTTAGAGAAATTCTTAAAAATTATAATTTCTACTCACATATTAACAATTGTTAATAGTTTGTGTTTACATATAAATTTAGATTATGACTGTTTCTCTTACATAAGTGCTTGGCTAGACACAGAAAGTCATGGGTAGAGACAGACAATGTAGCAAGTAAGTTAACTGCAATACAGGTAATACATACACTATTCTGTGGGAAAAACTGAAGAAAAGGGTAAAAGGGGACAAGTAGAAACACGCTGATTGAACATAACAGAGCATTGTTAAAGAGAGTTTTGGTGGACTTGTAAGGCATTGGATCTTGATATTACAGAACATGGGAAACCAATTCACAGAATTCTCAGATTTTTAAATAGGACAATGTTTAAGTTTATATGAAAAGAAGACTCCTAGAAAGAGGCAGGATAGGTTAAAATTGAGCAACATGAAGATTAGAGGCCATTTTAACGACATTTCAGAATGAGATTTTTCATATATGGAAGCTACTTGGATGGTGAGAGTGAAGAAAAGGGAGAATCTGTTTCAGCCACCAATTTATTAACATAAGTTACCATATAGATAGTGAAGCCAATATAGGAAATTTCAGAAGTTGGGATAAATTTGTTGGACAAGATAATTACTTTAAATAGAATATACTAAATATCAGTCATTGTCATACATAGAGATTGAGATTGAGGAATGAGCTCTTCACCTCAGGAGTGAGGTTTTAGCTTGTGGTATAGTTTGTAAATAATTGTTGAAGCCAGGGTTATTGGCGTACCAGCAGAGTATAGATTTCTAAGAGAAGAGAAGGGAGGCCAGAACCATGTGGGCTGGTGTGGAATGGGTGAGTGAGAGGGATAGAGAGAAAGTAGGCAAGGAAAAACAGAAATAATTTCGAAGGGGCAGGGAGATGAGAATCTGCAGAGTAAAGTGTCAAGTTTGACTTACTAGTGTAATTTATGACTGAATATAAAAAAGAAAGGGGGTGAGAGAAGATTTAACAAAAAAAAAATGTTCCTGTATAGTTATTCTTTCTACATCTTCATTTAACATTTAAATAGTAAATTCTATAAACACAGAAGGATAACAATTATATAGTTTATTTACTAACTTTAGTATGCAAAAAATTTGACGAGAAAACGTAAAAAACAGTTTCATTAAAATATAAAAGATTATAGACAAAATATATATTTCATTTGTGAATTATTGCATATGTTTTCAAATGTTATAACTTGTACAATTATTGACCAAAAACAATGCCTATGAATTGCAATAGCTTATATAGACAACAATTTCCAAAGTTACAGGGAATGCTAGTTTGTATTATTTTTGCTTCCTTTGATAAATAAAGGCTGAGCAAAATAATAAACAAATTCCTTTTTATCAGTAAAGGATTTCATCCAGTAATGCAGTGTTTATTATAGCCTATAGTTCAACATTTTATAAGTTTAAAAGAGTATTTTTCCTTTGTTAGGCTATATTTTTTCCATATATATTTTAAATATAATACTAATGTACTAGGTATAATAAATATTACTAATTTAAAAGTACTTACAGTTTTAAAGAAAAATTTTAGTTCTTAAATACGGCTTCATCTAAATTAAAAAAAACATAATTATTTACCACATATGGTTAGTATACCTGTATATAGTATTTATGTAAAATAAATATTTATAGCCTATTATATAATACAATTATATGTCAAAAGGGGAATAAATCAGTGGATGTTCAAGAGAGAAAGAGAGAGAGAGAAAGTGGAATATATTTGTAAGTTAGATGCTTACTTGTCATATTTTAGCCCAGAGGAAATCTTAACTACTTCTACTTTATGGCAAAGTTTGTGCAGAATAAGCACACTTCTAGAGGCAGACAGGATTTATGCCAAATGGATCTACATCCATATAAATAGTGTTTCTAGACTGAAGAAATAACCTAGGTGTGAAATATTTTATATTATATTATTCCAAAGAATTTTTTTAATCACAAGAGAAAGTCAAACTGCAAATATTTAAAGTAAAGAAAAGAAAGCCCACTAAATCTAAATCAAATCTTATTTAACAATCCAAAGCAAAACATTCAGGTTTTTATTGTTTTTCTTTTGGGTATAATTACAAAATATATCAAAAGTCCAGATATTTTCTCATTACCTTCTAAATAATTTTTCAGTAATTTATCACACAGTAATAATTTAGATCAAGAAAATTCTCCTAATTCATTCCATGAGTTTTGGGGTCTTGAAAATAACTTTTAGATTATTTTAATGGAATAAAAGAGCCTATAATTTAAGTTACAACTATGTGAAGATAATACACAAAATTGTATATTTCAAATTATGAAAGATGAATAGAAAATCAAGTAAAAACAATTCATTATACCCCAGAATTATCACTAATTAATTTGTTGTTATAACCTTTGTGCTGTTTTTGCTTGTTTTTTTGTTTTTTCCCCCAGGCTTCCGTCAGGCATTCAGTCATTTGTGGAGTCTTCCTTAAGTTCCTCTCACAGAGTCAAGGACCCTTTCCTTTGTAGTTTCTAAAAGGTTTGGCAAATCTCACTGCCTGAAACTTTTTTCAGCAGAAAAAAAATTGTCATATTCAACTGTGCTATCATCATCATCTGTAAAAGGATGCATGTGTGACTAGTTCTTAAAGTATATTTACTAGACTCCCCTAAGCCTCCAAAATTTCTTAGACTGCTTCATGAATTTCTTGTGTTTGCACACCACTTGGTAAATGGTCGGTACACCACAAATAATTTTACACTAAGTTAAAAATACAAAGATCCATGACAACATTTAAATAAAAATAAAATATACTCTTTAAAATGCATTAAGTAATTAATTTATATCAGTCAAAAGTGTTATGTCATTGAAGTCATTGCAAATATAGACACCACTCTAGGTAGGATGGTTTACATCTAGATCAAGTCCATGTCATTTATACTAGTCATTTTCTTGTCTTACTGTTGACTGCTTGATGTATTAGTAAATCAGAGTTTACTACTGTATGTCATTAGAAAAGGCAACAGGGTTTTCAATTGTTTGTTTATTCAAACTATAGCCATCAAAATTATTTATTAAGAAACTACCTACTATGTTTCAGGTAATCAAGAGCTGTGAAGATACAATATTAAACAGAGAAGATGAGGTCAAATAATATTCCAGATTTTTTGTCAAACATAGATGGTGAAATTATGGGAAAATTTCTCATTAAGGACCATTATAAATGCTTTATCAGATGCAAAATTCATATAAAACACTCAAATACTGGAAAACCAAATATTTTCACTGGATAGACATGTTAAAGCCCAATTTCATTAAAAAGGTAAAATCATAACTCTCATACAAATA
Organism: Cebus imitator; assembly: GCF_001604975.1. Taxonomy (NCBI): domain Eukaryota; kingdom Metazoa; phylum Chordata; class Mammalia; order Primates; family Cebidae; genus Cebus; species Cebus imitator. The sequence continues at coordinate 5,438,511 of NW_016107344.1, forward strand.
TAAAATAAACCTAAGTAAAATAGTTCATTTAACTAATTAATGAGGGAACTGATAAGGTGTTAAAATTAGTTAAAGAAGACGCCAGAGAGGATACATACATAAGCAATCAGGAAATGAGCAATGAATTTGTTAGTATATGAAAAAGTGACTTTTGAAGGAAACTTTACTTCCATTGTACAAAATTTATTTACACCTTTAGAGCCAAGAATAATACGCAGTACTATCAGCAATGCAATTACTTTGAGTGTAAAATAGTTCAAAGATGTTAGATCATTAGAGTCAGAGAACACAGAAGGTGTACTAGAAAACTGCTCACATTCCCTACAATTGTTAGCATTCAGTCTGTCTTTCTGTCTCTCTCTCTTCTGTGTCCCTCTTTCTCTTTAATTCTCATTTTTTCATTTTCCATTTCAAAATTATTCACAATTTTTATAATAGATAACAATGAATGTATTTCTAATATACTTTTTTTTTAAAATTATACTATTTGAATATTATTTTTAGTACTTCTAGTTAAACGTAATTTCTCAACGTTGGGAGAAAATCCAGTGTTGAAAAAGCATCAAACTTACTGTTTTTTTTCAATCAAAGAATGATATTTTTAGATTGTATCAAAAATTTTGACCCTCTGGCTCTAAAGAGGTTAGTTTACATTCTTCAGATACCAAATATATTGCTGAGTAGCTCCATGTAAGCAAACTATTAGGGGTTATGTTAATGGATTCCCTTTACAAATATTCAGCATTAACTTGAGTAGGCTCAAATCTTCTTGGCTGCAGCTAGGTATAGGAATATCATCAAGAAAACAAAGCTGCCCAAAGCTCTAATAGTAATTCAAATAATGGTAAGAAAATCAGTTTACCATTTGCTAGTCCTGAATCTTCTGTGCACTAAAGACTCATTTATGTTGCTTATTACCACATCAATATGGAAATATCTTGTTTGTGGTATAAAGAATATAGTTGAGCCACTAAACAAAATATGTTATATTTCATTGATTTGAAACCCAGTTTTTTTCTATTGTAATCGCTTTCTTGGTCAATTCTATAAAATCTCCCAAATTTACTTGTGACATTCCTTCAAGGTAGAGTTGGTGAGAAAACAATCAATCTTCATTCCTAATTACTGCCCACATTACGTAAAACACCTAATTCAAATAACCTGAGGGGTTATCCCCAAAACTGGGGCAATCTGACGTATAAGCAGAAGTGTAAACCAGATCTCTGTTCTATTTGGCTGAACTTCCCCAGATGATTTTAGAAAACAGTTAGAATGAAGAGTCTCAGCTTGTTAAGATAATGATGTGAAATTGCTCTTTGGAAATGGAACCTCAGAACAATGAGGGAAGATAGCCTTATAACTGGTGATCACTCGTATATATAATATCTAGTCTTCTCTCCTTAGCTGTAGTCTTTACTCAAAGCTTCTGTTTACCATGTCAATAGAGTGGAAACAGCTGATAGTTTCTTTCTCTGTGTTTCATCCAAGCTCTGCTTGATATCTACTGACATAATGTAGTCAATTTCCACTAATAAACCGAGTACATTTCTCTCTTCTGATATAATGGACTTCTGATCAATAATCTCAGAAAAAGGAGTAACACTCATTACTAGTAGTATCAGAAAAATCTTATTGTATTTGATGACATTACTTCTTTCCACTACTCCTTGCAATGACAAACTCAATAGCCATTATCCAATCATAATTTTCATAACTTCTTTCAACAATGTATCAGGAAGCAATCATTTTATGAAAAGAAATACCAGAAATCAACCATTCTGTGCAGATAAAATAGCATAGTTTTGACATTGAGAATTAAACACTCTTGATCTGTGTGACAGATTTTTCCTGCATATTCATGAATGGATTTCATAAGTAGTAATCCACCTGATAACACTTTTTCCTATCTATTATAACTAGTCAAGACTAACTATTAACCAAATGAATAATGACTTTTTTCAGCAAGAAATATTTGTGATAAGCTAAAGATACTTCTCTATCATATGAATACCACATAGCCAGCAAAACCCAATCCACACTCTGCACATTATCTTATTCAATTACAAGTTAAGTATCTAAAGTAGGTACATATAGTGGCAACTGCATTTTTGCATCATTTTCAGTGAAATAAAACTTAAATATCATTTTGTATAAAGAAAGTTGAAATTATAGAGTTGGCTCTATTTTTTAAAAAAACAAGCAAATTAATTTTTACTTCAGGGGAACCATATCCATTCTATTCTAAGGCAACATGCTTCTAAGAAAGCTGACACTACCTCTGGCTCCAGAATAAGAGTGCATAAAATAAGCCCAGTCTATTTTATATGTCTGGCCACAGTGGTAGGTTGAGGAATGAATGTGTCCTAAACAAAGCCAATGTGGACCAATCTGTACAGTTCTATGAATACTAGGGGACTATTGTGGAGGTAGATTTGCTTTTCCAGGAAATTGATGTAATGATAGCATAAGCCATACTGAATTTGGGGTTGGAGTTAACTCATAAAGTACATGTATGAAAGAGAGAGAACTTAGTCTAATGGAATAAAACATTACGCCATACCTAAAGTTGAAGTCACCCATTCTATTTTGTTACATGAAACAACTTTTAGTTGGGCTTTTGCCTGTTTTCAAGGAATGCCTTGCTACTTTTTGTTCAGGAATTTGCTAATAGCTCATGCCATTTCTTTTTGAGATGCTATTTTGCTATTTCTTTCTTTCTCTCTTTTTTTTTTTAGATGGAGTCTCTCTCTGTTGCCCAGGTTGAAGTGCAATGGCATGATCTTGGCTCACTGCAACTTCCACCTCCCGGGTTCAAGCAATTCTTCTGCCTCAGCCTCCCGAGTAACTGGGACTACAGGCATATGCCACCACACCCAGCTAATTTTTGTATTTTTAGTAGAGACAGGGTTTCACTATTTTGATATTTCTTATTAACTTTAAAGTTATTCATGAACTCCTTCCCAACTTTTCTATGAGTAAGGAATGCAGCACTGAATCCTATCTTTTCAGCTTTTTTTTAATAAAAATATTTTTAATTAAAAGATGCCTGACAGATTTCCCCACAGTATTTCCATGCCAGTCATCTCCAGGTGCAACTATATCAGGAGGTAGCAGGTGGCTGAGTGTGTAAGAGCACAGCTGTTACAGTGTCACCCAGCTCCATTAGGCCAAGTCAACGCCGGACGCTGCCCCTTCTCTCAACTCTGCTGGGATTTTCTGTCATCTGGCCTTTTCTTTTTTCAGCTATTATTCACTGCCACCATCCCTTGGCTGCCTCCTGAGGAGGCCCCACGCTGCTTGGGTCCTGCTGGGAGACTACCTGCTTACTGTGTGTGATCTCTCTTCAGTGGTCACGCCAGGGGGGACCAGGTCAGGTGCTGGTTGAGGCAGCATTGTGAGCAACATTTGCTCCCAGTGTGGGGTCTCCTTTTGACTTCAAATGATATTTTTTTCTCATGAACAAGCAAGGCTCCTGACATCACCAGCTAGTCCCTTGTGGGGATAATGTACTCCACAAACTGGAGTCCCAGGTGTTTCCCCGCTCAGCTGTGCCTTTCACCCTCACATTGCTCATACTTTATCAGCGGTCTTATACAGATTAAGACCTTCATGTTTTTCATATAGTCAACTCATTCCCCTACACTCCTCTCTCAAACTCGACTTCAAGTCACTTTATCTACCAGAGCTTAGGGCAAGAAAGCCACAACACTTCTCCAACAAGACCAAGTTTGGCTTCCCAGGAGGCAAGGAACTATATCCGAAACCCTTTGGAGATTACTTTCCAAGTTTGCTGGCATCCCCCAGGTCCCCTAGCACCTGCACTACCAATGCACACTGCACCACCATAGCACAGGGCAGGGTTTCAGGCTCCTAAGCAGGCCTGGGCTGTACATGATGGGGAGACAAGTGAAAGATGCTGCCTGAATCTACTGCCTCCTTCGTTTTGTTATTTCAATGACTTAAACAGACCTATGTATCATTTTGTACATGAAATGATTACTTTTCATATGTTCTGGAAAATGCGATTCTCAGGGAAAAGGTGCAAATGTTTATTTATATGTGCAAAATTTTAACAGACAACACATTTGACACTAGGAGGGAATGGACTGCTTGTTCAATTAAACTGGATTATAAAACTACGATATTGTAGTTTCTATTTTTTTTAGGTGTAAATCAATGTGTAAGTGGCTACACACACAAATTCACTTATTCTAGAGAGTAATAGTTAATACTGAGTGTCAATGTGATTAGATTGAAGGATGCAAAGTATTGTTTTTGGCTGTGTCTGTGAGGGTGTTGCCAAAGAAGATTAACATTTGAGTCAGTGGACTACAAAAGGCAGACCCACCCTCAATATGGGTGGCATAATTTAATCAGCTGCCATCAAGGCCAGGATAAAAGCAGGCAGAAGAACATGGAAAGACTAGACTGGCTAAGTCTTCTGGCCTACATCTTTCCCCCATGCTGGATGCTTCCTATCCTCAAACCTGGGACTCCAAGTTCTTCAGCTCTGGAACTTGGACTGGCTTCCTTGTTCCTCAGCTTGCAGAGGGCCTATTGTGGGACTTAACCTTGTGATCCTGTGAGTCAATACTCCTTAATAAACTCCTCTTTATATCTACATCTATCCTATTAGTTCTGTATCTCTAGAGAACCTTGACTAATACACAGGACACAAACATTCACATTATACATTTCTACTGGAGTTTCAGTCAACAGTAAAATTGCTAAATTATAGTACATAACATAATCACCATTATTTTATGTTTGTTTAATGATTTCCATGGATCCATTTTTCTCCATGGAATAGACACATGAAAACCATTCTCATTTTCTGTTTCCTCAGTGGCTTTCTATTGATACACAAGGAATAATCTAGGGGATTTTCTGCTAAGGCGACAAAATACAACAAGCTGAGAGAAAATAACTTGACAGAAGAATGTGCAGCATTTAAAAGCCAAGTGATCATTATTTATTAATTTTAGCTAACCACTAAAAACGTTACTTTGACAGATAATGAAACGTAATACCTGTAGTTATCAAACAGAATCAATTCAGCCAATTTGCACTGTCCTCATGTGCTTTAGCTTATTTTGTTTACTGAATAGCACTTTGACTCACTCAAAACTGTCATATATAGAATATATATATGAAAATTGTCACACATAAAGAATATATATGAAAACAATATACAATTCTTTCCTAGAATTTAGGTAAGCATGCCTTAATCATTTAGGATAGGAATTCTTAATTTAAAATCTAACAAGCTGGCAGCACAATAGGTAAAAGATGTAAAGAAATTTTCTACATTAAAATTAAGTGTAACTGGTACTAACCTTAAAAGTAAGCCTCATTAATACAAGAGAAATAGACATGTGAACAACATTAACATATCACATTTTAGCTCTCAGAATGTCATAAATCCAAACATTTTTTAAAGTCTCTGAAGAAGTAGACACTCATGGTACTGTTCATTGGATTGCAAAAATGGTATAACACATAGCAAACGGATATATTTATGACAGAATTATGTGGAACATACATAATATACTTGTTAAAATTTTACTTTTGATAACAGAATATTAAAAAACCAAAAAATCATATTAGAATATTGGCATTTTTAGAAGCCATATACACAATGCATGGTAAGCAAAAAGAAGAAGATGCAGAACAGTGAGTATGTAGGTTATTTTAGGGTAAAATATAATAAAAAATATGAAATAGAAACATGGATATATACATGTATGTGTGTATGCAAGTAAATGTGTATTGTTGCACATGTATATATGTAAGTGTATTATATATATATATATATATATATACACGTATATATGCATATACACACAGATTTGTGGGGGAAATGGAAGAAAAATAAAGTAATAAAAAAAGTAAACTGTAGCAAATGGAAAATTTTTATGAGAAGTAGAATTATCTGAATATTCTTCTATGCCATTTTCCCAATTAAATAATATTTATATTTTAAATAAATAAAATGAAATTCTTAAAACCAAAAGGGATTCCTGAAAATTGAAACTAAAATCAACCAATTCACAAAACTATACAGAAACTGGTAAGAGAGAATTTTTAAATATGTACAAAAGCAATATACTCCATATTACATTCATAATGGTGTATCTTTATGAAATAATGATTGTAAATGTTTTTTAAATTACTTATAAAAGTGGGCTAGAATTAAGAACACCCCAGTCCCAATAAGCACATTAAGTAATCAGATGTTGGCTTCTAAATACCATTACTCAGTAACAGGAACAAGAAACCCTTGGAGGAATGGTTGATTTCATTTCTGCGGCAAGGAATTTTCATAGTATTTTCCTGTGCCAGCAAACAAGCAAGTTCTCCAAAATTACAACGCACAAAAATTACAAACACATAAACATATAAACACATACAAATGTACGCAGACATTCATATACAAACATAAACCACTTTGATAATTAAATACATTCTGCCATGTATAGGTTTTTACAAGTCTTTTTTTTTTTTTTTTTTTTTTTGTTTTTTTTTTTTTGTTTGGGTATCACATAACATTCCATATATCTTTTGAAGTCAGTAAATTCTCAATTACATTCATTGTTATAACCAAAAAAACTGTTGTTTTCATTCACATGTGAAGCTTACAGATAGTATAGTGAATAATTGAAAAGACAAAGCTGATTGTTGAAAGATACTTTACTGTCTACATTTCTGTATTCATACATGTATTCCATATCACTGATACCTAAAATTGATATTGATATGTTGTAAGTCACCCCACACTTACTATTTTGATCAATAAGGCCAAATTACTTACAGAATTTACATTCTAATAATATTATTTCAATAATAAATGTGGTATTTCACTTTACCATTTATTTGTTTATTTATTTATTCATTTTTGATAACCTAATAAAAGCAGAATTGCTTTTTGGTTTCATGATTGTTTTTATGAAATAAATGTTGTTCATCTGAAGTTAATTACTGCTAAAATAATTAAACTTTAATAGTTTTGTAAATTTTATTCATTTTAAAATAGAATTAAATTTTAGTACTATAGCTTCTTTAGTTTTTAAGCAATCTTCAGAGCCCTTCTACCTAGACAAGCAACTCAGATATTTGGCTTTCTGTTCTATTCTATTGCCATATTTTTAGTTGATTTATCCTTATAAGTGATTTGTAAACCTGGTGTCTATTACAAAGAATGATCTTCTTTATTAAAGACTTCACATATATTCTCCCAAAATGGTACTCATATTTCATTTAGTATAGCATAAACTTTAATATACACTGTATTTATTTTTTCCCTGGCCAACAATGTTTATTGCCATGAAATTGAATTTTGCACATAGAAAAAAAAAGGTAAATGCTTTTTTTCCTTTATCTCCCTTGTTAACATTTCCTAAATGGATATCTTATACACTTAGTATTAACACTTAGTTAATGGCATTAACTAATAAAGTGCCATTAACACTTAGTTAATGGCAGCTAATTGTAGATGTTTTCAATAACTGTACATCTTTCATCAAACCACAAACCTAATATAATTAGAGTTTTCCTTAACAAGAAAATATAATTAAAGGTCAGATTGAATTTAGTTTCCAATTTTCAAGTGTTGCTTTTTACTTCTGTAAAATTTTTCAAATCCTTGTTCTTCCTAAAAGTCTAAATGTAAACATTTTGTGAGACTACCACAATGGTCTACAACAATTATTCTGTTTTTTAGTGTGTCCTTTCTCTAGTTAATTAATTACATTCTCTTCTTCATCATCTTTATAAAACACAAGTTGTGTAATTGTCAACTACGGCATCTTTACTGATCATCACCTCCCAATTTTCTAGATTTTTAGCCTTACACAACTTCTCACATAATCTGTGATTAAACATATGAAACTCTTCATAATCGTGACCAATATTTTGTATTCCTGTGAATATTTAGAAAGAGATTTTATGTCCTGGTTATATGTATCTGAAAGATGAAGTTTGAGGGAATGATCTACCTTGTCTAACACCATAAATATCTAATTTGGCATTTTGCCTGAGGAGTAGCAACAATCTGAGAGTTGGTTATTCTACTCTTAAATATTATACTTAATGAAAAGAGAGACAGAAACAGTATTCTGTCTTCTATACTAAGTAGAATATTCTTTCAAAGCATCTGTGTTTTATTATGCAATATTCAATTCCATTTATTTATAGAAATCTGTGCTTATTATTAAAGTTTATTATTATTATCATTATCATTATTTTGAACATAGAGATTTTGCATCTGGGACTGATATGTATTAGGACAGACCTAAATTTTTCTTAACTGGATCCATTTTTTAGATGACATGGTTTGAATTCTATAGAATTTAAACTGGATGCTAAGCTGTTGCTGATGTATGTTTTGTTGCTGTTGTTCAGCTCAGAAATGCTTGGGTGGAAGAGATAAATGAAACAGGTGGTAGGAAAATGCACTTTGGGTACATTAATGCAGCCAATTTTTCTCTGCAAGTAAATGGATTCCCTAATGGAACTAGCATGGCCAGTTCTGTCCGGAGGTCTAATAGGAAGTTAAGGTAGGGTCCTGAGATTTCAACTTTGCTCCATTTCTGGAGAAGCACATCACAACAGCCTGAAGCAATCTTCAGGGCTCAACTACTAAAACAAACTACTCAGATATTTGGCTTTCTGTTCTATACTTGGCCCTGTCTTATATTTAGGTTTAGGTTATAATTTCTGACAAAAAGTAAAAAAAAAAAAAATTAAAAAGGTCACGTATGTTTATTTCTGTTCTGACGATTCCATTATTCTTATTAGGCTGATGGAGAATAAATGGAGTACGCTCATTTCTCTCATGGCCCAGCCATGCCCTTTGATGTCTCCACGTTAGAAGCTACTTCACATAACTCACCTGCTTGTATCAAGATATAAATTAAAAACATGTCTGTCAAATTATTACTTGTCTTTTTCATTTGGCCTAATATACTAGATTGGTCCGCTGTTTTTTCTTCAGAAAACGATTTACAATGTCACAGGACAAAAAGTAAAAATCAATGAAAAATATTCTTCCTTGTTGAAATTTTCCATTCACAATCGTTCTTAAGAAAAATAGAAAAAGTTCAGCAAAAATATATGTTTGCATATTATCTCAGACAAAAAACACCTCTAAACATTAATTCTTTTCTGTATGTACCCATAAAGATTGCACATGAAATAAACAGGGATATTAAATAAACAAAGACATAAGCAGTCAATGCTAACTTCTATCCTGTTTTAGCATATCTATAAAGTCTATTTCTGCATAACAATTAACCAACTTATGCTGTTTTTGCACCAACTTGGCAGATAAAATGAAGAGCCTTCTGAATGTTAAAATGTAAATTATCTTAATGACCAAATCGCAAAGGACAACTATTTTTTTCAGAATAAAATTTGTCAAGTACAGCATTAAACAGTGTTGCAATTACAATAGCATTTTCGTTAACATGAATGAAAAACCTATTTGACAAAAAGAAACATTATAAACTTCTTACTGGAATCTGTTAAGATAAGATTATACAGCAGGTCAAGTCACTTCTACTGTCTGCAACATCATTTATAATGAATGTCTCTTGTAGAAAATCTATTAATGCAGACGAAATCCCTGTCCTCCATTGTGAGTGCCATAATGGGATTCTATCCAGCTGATCTCAGTCTTGCACAGCTGTGGTTCAGGTGTTTCAAATGAGCATTTGCTACATAAATGTTGTCGTATATGGAGGGAGAGATGTTTAGTCTAATTAATGCAGACTTAATCATTATTTCTGAGGTGATTTATGATGTCCCAAATCCATGCAATGAGTCTCTCTTTAGTTCTGCTCCCCTATTTAATAAAACTTGGCCATACTAACTCAATGTGAAGACAAGCCTTCAAATCCTCTCTTCCTGTTTTCACCTATTCTAAATATTGTGGGGAATTTTATTCCTCTGTTTCTCTTTTACATGCCCTCACTCTAATATTCATTCATTTGTTCAACAGTTAATCAAAACAATAGTTTTTCAAATTTTTATTGAGGTGGATCAAGAGCCGCTAGCTTTAAAAAAAAATGGTGTCTAATGAAAATTAGGAATAAATAAAATAAATAATATACATAAGACGCAGTAAGTTCTGCACAGATTTACCCAAGCTGGTCTCAAGGGATTCTCCTGCCTTGGCCTCTCAATGTGCTTGGATTACTTGTGTGAACCATCACACTGGCCTAGGAAGTGATATTTTGGAGTTGAAAATTAAATTAAAATTTCAAGGGTACAGAGGAGGAAAAGATAAGGCATATTTGGTAGAGGAAGAATAATATACAAGGACACAAAAGTGATAAAGTATGAAATGGTAAGAACAACAAATATCTGCTATAGTAAAATAGCAGGTATTACAGGGAAATAGCAGGATTCCGTTATCACATAATGGGAAAAGTAGGTGCCAGGTTATAAAAAGACTGTTTGCTAATAGCATATACTTATTATGTTTTATAGGAACTACTAAAGATGTTAAGTTGGACACAGATTTAATTAGATTTGGATCTAAGGAAAGCAACCTCCCAATTTTAGAAAAGTAAATAATAAAATGCTATTTTATTTTCACTGTAAAATATGTTATTTAATGCAGCCTGTGTATAGCTCACTAACAAGCAAAATTAAACAATATATTTTTAGGGATACAGACATATTTGGTAAATACATTACAAAGAACAACAAATGTACTGCAAACACAAAATTCTCACAATTCTCAAAGGATAGTTTTACTATTGAGAGAGGAGCCGACAGGATTTCAAGGCATGTGCATGTAGAACTGTAGTTAAGAAGTCCTATTTCTTTTTTTTTCCCCCATTTATTTATTTTATTGCATTTTAGCTTTTGGGGTACATGTGAAGAACATGTCAAATTGTTGCACAGGTACACACGTGGCAGTGTGATTTGCTGCCTTCCTCCCCATCACCTATATGTGGCATTTCTCCCCTTGCTATCTCTCCCCAGCTCCCCACCCACCACCGTCCCTCTCCTATTTCCCCCCAACTGACCCCACTGTGTAGTGCTCCCCTCCCTGTGTCCATGTGTTCTCATTGTTCAACACCCGCCTATGAGTGAGAACATGCGGTGTTTGATCTTCTGCTCTTCTGTCAGTTTGCTGAGAATG
>NW_016107344.1:5451149-5503258 GCF_001604975.1 Cebus imitator
TTCAACCATTGTGGAAGACGGTGTGGCAATTCCTCAAGGACCTAGAAATAGAAAATCCATTTGACTCAGCAATCCCATTACTGGGTGTATATCCAAAGGATTACAAATCGTTCTACTATAAGGACACGTGCACACGAATGTTCATTGCAGCACTGTTTATAATAGCAAAGACTTAGAACCAATCCTATTTCTTAAGTTGGGTAGTATTTTCCTAGAAAGTTACTTGAGTTTTATTCCTTATCACATTAATATATACTCTCAATTTCAAATATTATATAACATATCCAAAAGTGAATAAATAAATCATAAAGATGAAATATTTGAAAGCATTGCAAATGGATTTCAATATTACATAATGAATTATTTAAAGAATTAGGTAGAAGGAGACAGATGATGGAAGCAAATGCAACCCTCTCTATTATCCTCTCTTCCTTACCCTCCCCAGAATGAGACACTTAACAGGTTAATCCAGATAATATGGGAAGGAGTCAGGTTCAGTAAATGGTAAAACAGAAAGAATAGTAGTAAAGACTGTCCTCAAATTCAAGGTCAGAGGAGCCCTCAAGTAGACATATTTCATTAGTGTTAAACACTGATTAAAACTGGAACAGAAAAGCAAAATTAAATATTTAAACTGGAGTCACTGGCCCACTTTGCCAGTAGTACTTTTATAGCTTGGAGGGTGACTCTATGCTGTAATGGGGGTTCAAGCATGTCTCCAGAGGAGTTGCTTAGAGGTGGTATTCTGGCCTGGAGGCCAGGTACTAAGGTTTTTGTCTTGTTGCAATTGCAGGGAAGCCACACAATATTAAAGAGTATCTATTACAGATAATCAAAACATTACATTCTTAAGATGCTTTTACTTATACATGTTATTTTAAAGTGCCATTTTGAATAAAAATGATTATTACTAAATCATTTTTATCTTTGAGGTGATTTTAATAGGTGCTTCTGGGAAGGAAGACATATTTATAACAATAAAATAGTTGGGAAAAATTACAATATAAGTTGGAGAGTTAGTGAGAGACAATGTAATACTAACGGCAGTGGTGGCCCAACTGCTGTGATGATGCCATCTGCAGTGGAAGCCGTGCAGCCAGGGCTGTAAGCACCGTGGAGCTGGCAGGAGTCTGGAAAAGACAGAAGAAGCCCCACCCCCTTCTGAGTTGGCAGGGCAGGAGTTTGCACTTCCCAGGCATAGCTACAGCTACTCAAGCTGCGACTGTGAGCCTGGGTATCTCTGCACTCTTGGGAGCCTGGGAACCCCCAGCTTGCCCCCACAGGCTTGGAAGTGTCTGTTTCTGCTGCCTGGCCTCTCCCTACTCTCGGCGCCTGCTCTGATCTCAGAACAAAGTTAAGGCTAAGCTGGGGCACTGCTGCAATTCATCCAGTTGTGCACATACCTGGGGCACTGCTAACATACCAACTCATTGCTGCCTCAGCCCCCTCCAGACCTTGGGCACCAATAAGCATGCCAGGGAGGCCGAGGTGGGAGCTTGGTGCCGGCTTGAAGGTGCTCCTCAGCACAAACAGCCTGGGCACCGTGGATGATGACAGGAGGCAGACAGGGTCCTGTGTGGAAATGAGTAGGTCCCTGTTGAAGTCCCATTTCAAGCCAGGGATGTACTGAAGCCTGAGGGCTGTGTTGATTGAACAGAATTGAAAGTTATGGTGCTTTCTCCAGGCCTGCCCATGGTTGACCATGAAGTAATCAGCATGCACTTCTTCCCCTCTGAAGCCCGTGAAAACTCGTACACTTCTTCCCTCTGAAGCCCATAAAAACCCCCGACTCAGCCAGACTCAGAGAGACATTCCAAAGACCAGCTGCAGAGAGGAACTATTCACTCCAGGGTCTCCTCTCTGCTGAAAGCTGAACACTCATTGGGACACCCTGGCTGCGGAGTGTAGCTACCCACTGCAAGTCTCTTCTGAGCTCTTCTGTCACTCAATAAAGCAACTCTTTGCTTTGCTCTCCCTTCACTTGTCCACATACCTCCTTTCCAGCCATGGGACAAGAACTCAGGACCCACCAAATGGCAGGGCTGAAAGAGCTATAACACAAAGAGGGCTGAAACATGCCGCTTGCTCACCACATTGTGGACAACAGGAAGGATGGAAGAGCAATGGCCCTTCAGGGAGCCCAGACCCAGGAGCTCCCTGAGCCAGGACTGTGACACCCTCCTTGTGGCTCTGTGATTCCTGTCATTTCCTAGCTTCCAGGTACCACCATATTCCCTAGTGCCAGCCATGGAAGCTGCTTGTGGAACGCCTGGTCCAGCCACAGGCTCACAGGGAACTGGTGCCTGTGCCAGCACCTAGAGCTGCCCACTGTGCTGCAGCCAACATGCCTGGCTGTGCACAGTGGCCAGACCCCATCCTGCCTTGCTCAAACACCTTGCCATTCTGCTCTCTCTTGACAGGCATGGATTCAGGCTGGTAATACAAGCTGGGAGCAGCCTACTAGGCTAAGTGGGCCCAGCAGGTTCAAGCAAAATTCAGGCAAAGGTGCCACTGACCACATGTTTCCAGCTGGTGAAGGAACACCCCAAGGATCCTGTAATGATACTATGTTTAAAACTTCAGATTTTTTGGTCTAGTTTACATAATTTGGAGTCTTGCTCCAACACTCACTGAGGGCAGTTGGGTGAGCTAATGACCTTTCCTTTGCTTCAATTTTTTAGCTGTAAAGATGCTACTTATAGCACTATTAGGATGAAAACAGTTATTATGATATACATAAAAGACTTATAGTCTGATATAGAGTAATATATTACTATAATTATTAATAATATTTTAGGGCAATCATGAATAAATTGTAATTCTTTGCTTTTTCTTGCTGCTCTTTGTATTGTTCAGAAATTATGCAGCACTTACAAATAAGACACATGTATATCAGTATCACTAATATCACATGTGAACATTGACAGTTATTATTGAAGAATTATCTAATTTACTAGAAGAATATAACTTTGTATGATTTACCTTATCTATTAATTAGGGCCTATGCTTTCTGAAATTACATATTAAATTGCAGAAGACGGATAGCTGTAAATGATTTTTGCCCTCTGGAAAAAATAAACTCTAATGTTTAAAGTTTTATTGCCTAATAAGACATTAACTAGTTTTGTCTTTAACTTTAAAAGTTTATTTCAACATTATTTTTTGTAGTGACTTTGCTCTCCTTAAACTTACATTACCATCCTCTTGTTACTTTCATTTGTGAGATTAATATGAGATAAATTATTTAGCTCATATACTGTGTGAGTTACGGTTTTTACTTTGCAATAGAGTCCTGTTTTAACATCTTGAAAATGCATTCCCAGTGTTTATAAGTCCACCAGCTACTTTTTCATTTCATACAGGAGTATATCAACAATAGTCAAATACAATACATATGCATTCACTAATTATGTGGGACCTCCTGACAAGTCAGTCTATAGAGTAAGTTCATTCTTTTTGAAACTTGCACAATATTCTGTAAGTTGTATATATTATCTCAATAAACATTTCCAGTTTTTTATTATGAAAGTAACTTTAATCATCACAGCTCTTGTTTTGATTTGGGGAAGATGCTCTTAAATATCCTGCAAAATGTGTTTTCTGTGATGTGGATTATCTGCACAGTCAGGTGGCATATTGCCCACACCTAACCAGTCAGAAGTGCAAATGATGGGAAATTCAAGGATTAGTATATAGCTCGAGTTGTTTAAAAAGCATATATTAAATGTAATGATTTTTTAAAAAACTAAACTTTATGGGAAGGCTATTTGCAAGCATGCTAATAGCTCAAGTTAGTATAATTACATTAGTATATCAAAACAGCACCTGAGCATCTATAAAATAAGAACCTCAATTCCCTCATAAAACATCTTATGTCCATGGATCAGAAAACTTAACATTTTTAAGATAGCAATACTCTCCAAATTATCTGGAGACTAAATGTAATGCCTATCAAAATCCCAGCCAGCTTATTTGCAGAAATTGCCAAGATAATACTATTTTCATATGAAAATATAGGGGACCAAAAACACTCAAAATATTAGAATAAAACTGCAGAGAATTCATACTTTCCAATTTCAAAGTTTTTACCAATTTGATTACAGTAAATCAAGAGCGTGTGGTACTGGCATAAAGACACAAATATTAATCAATGAAAAAGAAATGAGTTCAGAAATAAAATCTCATATTTATAGTCAATTGTTCTTGGTGAAAGTTCTACAGAGAAAAATGTTATTTTCAACATGTGTGGCTGGAATACCCAGATACAGACATGCAAAATGATAAAGTTAGACCTTTACCTCACACCATATAAAAATTAACTCATTATGAATCAAATAACTAAATATAAGAGCAAAAGTCACAAAAGACAACATATGTGAGAATCTTGGTGACCTTGGATTGGTTAAAGTTTCCTTAACTGTAACACCAAAAGCTCAAGCAATAAAAGGAAAATAAATAAACCTGACAACATTTAAATTAAAACTTCGTTCTCATTGAGAACACACTTTCTCATCAGGAAAGTGTGAAGATGACTTACAAAATCTAAAGGGTTTGCAAATCACATCGTTGTTAAGGGATTCATATCTAGAACATTTAAATAACTCTTACAACTAAATAATTTTTTAAAACTCAATTAAAAACGGTCAAAAGTTGTAAACAGACATTTATCCAAAAAGGATATACAAATGTCTAATAAAGTCACAAAAAATGCTAAGTTTCATTAGGCATAGGGAAAACACAAAAACCACAAAATACCATTTTACATATACTAGGATAGCTATACTCAATAAGAAATTAATAAAAATTATTGGCAAGTATATAGTTCTTCATATACTGTTAAAGGGATTATGAAATGTCCAGCTAGGTTGAAAAACAGTCTAGTAGTTCCTCAGAATGTTAAACATGGAGTTACTATATAACCATATCACTTCTAGGCACTTACACTCCCCAAAATGAAAATATTATGTTCACACAATAACTTGTATATGAATGTTAACAGTGGTGAAACTATGCTCACAGCATAGTTAACAAGAATGCTGGAGAGAAATATAGTTATAATTAAGCATTAATCAGGCTGCAGTTTGGGCCACATCCTTGTGGTTTCATAGAAAGTCACACAGCACTACATACTAACCATTGGTACCCCCATTGTTCTTATAGATAGAATTTTTAGACATTAGAAACATTAGGCTTTTGTTTAAGAATTGCCTAAAATGTTTTCCAGATCCTGACTTCCAGTGGAAGCTGCTGCCAACCAGTTTGAAGACCCTCACAGCGGAAAATCATCAACAACAGAATGCAGTTTCTTCATCTCCTTGTCCCATAACTTCACCCTGCACCTTCCCACCAGTTAACATTCTCCACACTTTAGCCCACTTGAGAACTTAAACATCCTAGCCCCAAACTTTTCATGGAGACAGATCTGAGGTTTCCTCATATCTTCTCATACATCAGCCATACGATTAAACCCCTTTTTCTGCTGCAACCAGGCATCTCAGCATATTAACTTGCTATGGTCATTGGGCTACAAACCTGTTCAAGTTACAGAGGTATTATCTGTAAGGGTCCCAAAGTGTAAACAACTCAAATGTCCATCAACTGATGAATGGATAAGTAAAATGAGGCATAGCTATACAATGCAATAGTATTTCACAATAAAAATAGATAAATTACTGGTACATGGTATAACATAAATGACTCTTGAATATATTATGCTAAGGGAAATAAGCCAAATTTCAAAAGACCACATATTGTATGATTCCATTGCTATTAAAGGTCTATAAGTTGAACATTCATATAAATGAAACTAGATTGTTCATTTCCTAAAAAGGTAAATGGAGAGTAATAGGTAGAGGAATCTTTGCAAAGTGGTGGAAATGTTCTACAGTTGATTGTGTTTATAGCTGCACAACTCTGAAAATACTAAAAGGCATTAAATTGCACAATTTTAATAGGTGGATTTTATGGTATGTAAGTAATATCTCCACAATGTATTAAAAAAGATAAAAATTTGAAAGCAGAAAAATATTTATTCATTCTTCACTAATTATTGATTACCTCTTGTGCTCAAATAATCTTCTGTTTGTGGGAAGATAACAATTTTATTATTCAATGACAAGGTGGCACTTACCAACATTATCCAAAAATGCCTTTGCATTTTCTAAAATTTAAGATTTAACAAGATATTTGGAGAATCATAAGGCTGCAAACAACCACAAAGGACCATTTTGATTATCTTAAACTTCATGGCTTCACAGTTAATGATAAACATGTCAAATGAACTACTAAATGACACAAAGTTGTATAAAACATTGTTTATAGTTTTCAAGAACTGAAATTGTACTTTCTTTATCTCATTTTATATTCAAAGTAAGTATTGAAATTTCAAATGCCTTCAGTAATTGGGAAGGTAATAAAAATTTTGAAATAATAGAGGTAAAAAATAAGACTTGTGGCCCACATTAAAACAAAAGGGTAAAAACATATACAGGACAAAACTAATAAATAAAAAAGGGCAACCTAGATTTTTGGCCTATGGTTTAATGAAGGACTTGATAGATTATCTAGTTTAGTCTATGTATACCTAGTTGGAATTACTTGGATTATTTATGCCAAGATTTTGAACATTTTTGCTTTTAATTTTGGTGCTGCTCTATCATCTCAGAAATTGTTTTAAAATGGAACTTCAATGAATGTCATAAATGCTAATATTTTATTAATTAAATTTTATGTCAATATTTAATGCTGAGAATGTATTATGCTATTTGTAAAATAATTTCATTATTAGTCATAGTTTTGTGTTAAAACAGCAATAGCAGCAAAAACTGTTTGCATGGAATTGTGGACCTTTCAAATCAAACTCTGATATACATTACATTGCCTTTTCTAAATAAAACAACGGCAGCTCTTGATTATCTTATATACTCAGGATTTTGTTCTTTGGTCAATAAAATAAATGTATTTTAATAATGTTGTTTGACATTAAAGGATACTATTGAATGAAGAATTGATGGTTGGCTGGTGTTTTTCTGTTCGCTCAAGCTGATTTAAGAAGTTGGTAAATTTTTCATCTGTTAAGCCATCAGAAAACATTATTTTATTTAAGGTTGGAAACAGGAGCATCACTACATCTCTTTTGCCTAGGTTGCCAAAGGATACACTCTGAGAAATGCATAGATCCTGTTGTTTAGCTTATGTTTATTAGCAAGTTTTGTAAGAAATTAAATCACTCATATTGTGCCTTCATGAGATAGAATAAAATAATAATCCTCAGAGCATTTTGTGACGTAAAAAAAGTGAAGGAAAAAGAAACAGTATCCATTTACTATGATGGAAGTCAAGTGAGTTCATCAAAACTGTTTTTTATTCTAAATGTTCTAGTAAAACAATATTCTGTGCAAAGTGATGTTTCAGTCTGCTGACAACCAAACCATTACAAAGCACCAAAAGTTTTTCAAGTGCACAACACAACATTGGTTACTTAAACCAAGCTTTAGAGTACTTGAGAAGAGTTGAGATTTTCGAGTTTTCAATATTTGATGACATATACTCTCAGAGTCTTTCTGACTAATTAAGAAAATACAATTTGCCAATCTCCTTCCAAAGAAGATGAATATGTATCAATGCATCCTCAAATGATATTTTCCTGTGCCCACAACAAAGAAAACTTAACTAATAAAAGCAATATGCCATTGTTGTTTATATTTTATTCATACTTTTTCTAGTTCTGTATCAAATTTATAAAAGCTTAAAATGTGAAAGTAGGATAATGATCACGCAAGTATATTATATATGATCTGTGGAAAGGGTGGATTTTTAAAACAATTGAAATTAAGACTATTATAGAATTTACTACTTAAAACTACAGCCTTTTTCTGATTAATATATTCAGTTAATGCTGATACAGGTGTCTACTTATGTATGTAAATTTATGCATATATGCCTTAATCAGTGACTACATATAAAAAGCCCTAATTTTAATTTCATCAATTTTCTTCTAGTTCAACTGCAATATATAATATTTACGTGTAAAAGTATCATCTACGTTTCATGGTATCTACTATTACCACTTTAATTAGTTACTATCATTTATTCTTATCTATATACCAGGCATCAAATTAGAAACACTGCTTTATAAAATGATAATTCACTTACTCTCTTTTCAAATATAACTGCAGAGAAACTAATTTCCATCTCTCACTATATATTTTGAAACCTCTTCATGTAATTTTAATTTTAGATTCAATTAATGTGAAAATTATCTTTAAGAAATGGTTCCAATAATATAATATCTAGCCTGAATACTTATTCAGTCTTAAATAAATCTACTAAGATTTACTATTGGTGAAATAGTTTATTTTGCTGAAAAGTGTTTACTCTTTATTATCTTTAAGAAATCAGCCATTTTACTAATTGTAAATCACACAATTCTAATTGAGCTAAAGTTTCCCTATTACATTGCCCAAATTAACATTGTTTTGCATAAAACATGAGTGCTTATTGGAAATAAGCCCCCAACCCAAAGCATACTGGTCTGTCTCTCAATCCCATTGTTTAAACTTTGTCTTTTCTACTTACTGTTATCCAGCAATTTTCTATTATGATGTATTCTTTTATATAATCTTCAATCATAAGAAAATAGAACACATTTGGCTTA
Organism: Cebus imitator; assembly: GCF_001604975.1. Taxonomy (NCBI): domain Eukaryota; kingdom Metazoa; phylum Chordata; class Mammalia; order Primates; family Cebidae; genus Cebus; species Cebus imitator. The sequence continues at coordinate 5,459,806 of NW_016107344.1, forward strand.
GTGTTATTTCTTCCTTTAGGATGTGACCTCTTTGTTGCCTCACTAGGTTTTATATTTATTCCTCAATAGTATGGTGATGCTTCAATGAAGTGTAAAGTTAAATTTATATGAAATAAACACAAATATTAAACATAGATATTGAGTAAAAAATGGATCCACTGACATTTTAACTGAAAAGCAGGCACATATATAAGAATGAAAATTATGTTGCCTGTTAAAAAGCTTTGAAATAAATGAAAAAAAATCAATAAATTTTAAACATCATGGGTGCATCTTATATGCATTTATTTCTTATTAAATTTTCTAATGAGGAGGTGCAAAAATAAAATTAGGCACAAAAATAATATTTTAAGTTATTGTAAGATGAAGAGAAACTATTTTACTATAAATTACTAATATTCATATTTAAGATTATGATATATAATTGTGTATTTAAAATTATTAATATGTGACGGTACTTATTCATCTATTTCTTCTTTCAGATATCATTATTATGTGCCTAAATGAGACACGTGCTACACTAAGCATTAAGAATATAGCTTTGAACCTGACAGCTGTGTTTATCTTATATAGTCTAGCTCTATACAAAACTGATTATTACCTGATCAGAAAATATAAATATTTTAAAATATTGGTTCATGATAGACAAATTATTATAATAAAGGGAGATTTCTATTTGTATAAAAACAGAATTTTTTGTTTAAAAAAGCAAGTTATTGGGCCGGGCGCGGTGGCTCACACCTGTAATCCCAGCCCCTTGGGAGGCCGAGGTGGGTGGACCACGAGGTCAAGAGATCCAGACCATCCTGGTCAACATGGTGAAACCCCGTCTATACTAAAAATACAAAACATTAGCTGGGCATGGTGGCGCGTGCCTGTAATCCCAGCTACTCAGGAGGCTGAGGCAGGAGAATTGCCTGAACCCAGGAGGCGGAGGTTGCGGAGAGCTGAGATCGCGCCATTGCACTCCAGCCTGGGTAACAAGAGCGAAACTCCATCTCAAAAAAAAAAAAAAAAGGAAGTTATTGATTTTATTTGTTGAAGACTGTGCTTTATAAGTTGAAAGGACCCTGCAGGCAAAAAGTTTCTGACATTTTTTCCTTCTGACATATCTTAAGAAGGCTTTTTAGAATCACTCTAATAATGTAAGAATATTCCTTACCACAGAAGGGCATACTACATTTTAAATTATTCAAATCATTGACTAGGGACTACTTATAAGTTTAAATGTTTGTTTACAGGATATTTTTAAATGTTAGTATTCCTTATTGAAAATTTGTTATATTGTTGCCACAGCAGCAGCTTGAGACATAAGACAACTCTTAAAAAATTTTAACCTACTGTACCTAAGGTACTTTTAATAGATTGTGCATGTGCGTGTGGGTGTTGCAGTTTTATATAGCTATGCGCTATATCTTAATGTTTTAGAAATTGTAGCTCAGTAGAACAAATAAAAACATGCAAATAAGGACAATAATTTTGCTAGTGACTCCAATTTGTATTACACGTACAAACTGTCTGTAAGGAACAGTGAACAAGTTCTAGGGACCTAATGTACATAATGGGTAGCAATTGACGTGTTAATTAATTTGACTTTGATAACCACACAAAAAAGAATTGTCCGTCTAATTCAGGGACAAAGAAAGGTAAGAAACACAAAAACAAAAACAGAAAAAGAAGGCGTTTATTTAGTGCTTTTGATCATTAAACATCAATGGTCATTGTTCCTTAAACTGCTCATTACACTCACCCTGACCTTTTCATTTCTTATGAATTTACAAAGACATGCTGAAAGTCCAATTTTGATAATTTTTAATGCATCAACTATATATAACTTAAAGTTGTTACTAAGACCATGTATGCATGTGAAACAATGAAAATGAGTAACACAAAATAATAAATAAAAGAAAAAAAGACAACATTAAAAATCATTTAGTACTAATGTATCATGTAACAGTCTTGAGAAAAATGTAAGTGAACTTTATTTTTATGACTTATAAAACAAGGATATTTAAAGTTATACTCCAAATATTCTTCCAAGGCAAACTCTAATTTATGGTTTACTAGCAGGATTACTGGTAAAGATTAAAAGCATGTAGTTAGTTAGAAACCATAAAACATGTCAGGTATTTTAAAACCATGAACACAAACCACATTGATACAGGTTGTTCTTTCTCTCGAGTATTTTTTTCCAGTGGCTCTGAAGGACAAGCGAAGGATGTATAGGATTTTTCTTAGTGCTACCAGACTCTGAAAGGGCAGCTACTTTCATACTAACTCTGGAAGGCTTTATGCTCCAGGCATGAGTCTTCAAAGTTACTTATGAACAAGGTAGCTTCCAATTAGTCCTAGTGCCACTGCCTCTGCCTCCAGCCTAAACCTAATGAAATGTTCTAAGTCATTCTGGTAGCACTGGACAGAAAACAGAGATGGGAGGGAAAATACTTGAGAAAAAAAAATCATGAAGTTATTTGGTCTCATTTCTCTTTCAGGTTTATAATATCCACTTGCATGAAGTAATCTATATTTTGTGTCTAGGTATCATAAACCCGACTTAATATTATGGGAAATATGCAATCACTGTATCTTCATTAGTATATTGAATAGGGCATAGAATCAGTAGTAAGACTGTACTGGATTTGTTATCTCAATCTAGCATGTCTATCTACTGACCCTGAGTAAATTATATAACATCCCTAAATTACAGTTTTATCATTTTTAGAATGGATGTAACACTTACCTAGCAGGAATTTTGAAAGGAGTAAATTTAATAATATATTTAAAACCTAGAATTACAGTGACAATTGGAGAATATTTTACACTTTATGTGAACCATCACCAGCACCACTGGTATTAAGAATTGCCATCAGTAAAGCTGCTGCTTATGTGCCAAGCAAAATGGCAGAAGGTAGCATTACATCATCACTTTCTTTTCTGTGTTTTACTCTCCTAATATGTGGATGTGAGTATATATATCTTATACTACATCTTATAATTTTTCTTTGTAAAATTTATCTCATATATATACACACATGTATACATACGTACATATATAATAGGAATATGTAATTGTCAATTATGATAAATTATCATTATAAACAAATGTGTGTATATGATATATATTTAATATTATGTGTATACACACACACACACACACACACACACACACACCTTTAGTATATACTAATCTCTATTCTTAGTTTCTCTTCTTGCCTTCCTTTTATGTCAGTCTGATGACTCATCTTAAAATTAAAGCTTGGCTTTACTTGTTTAAAATGTTCAATGGTACATTATTATACTGCAGATAAAATCCCAATTCTTTACAAAGTCTCCATAACCCTGAACAATTTGGTTCTGCCTAAATCTGCAGCCTCATAAACTTCCTCTCTTCTTGTACCTCTCCACCATCCCATCTACCTTGAATTTCATTAAGCAGAACAATTGCCCTCCCATCTCATATCACTGGCACATCCATATTTTTCTGTTATGAACATTCTTCAGCCAACTCTGCACCTAATTTTGCCGCGTTTTTACAATGCATATAAACATCACTTATTTAAAGAGTCTTTTTCTGCTTTAGGGGAGAATTCTCATTGCATCTCATAATTTTTCTTTGTAAAATTTACCATATGTGTGTATACATATATATAGACACACATGTGTCTATAAGTAGTTATAATTTATAATAATTTTTTTCATTCAATATACTAACCTTGACTCTAAGGGAAACACCATTTCTATTTTGTTCACCATTGTATTCCTTGTGCCACCTGCTGGTAGCACCCAGGGAACTTGATACCTAGCAGTCAATGGTCACTTTTACCTTCACTTATTCATTCAATGAATAATAGTATATGCAGAGATTTATCTAGGCACTTATGCTACAAAGCTTTTCTTTTTTTAATGTTACCAAGAAACTATTACCTTAATTGGGCAGGTAGACAACAAAAAAAACAATAACAAAAACAAATATGTAATTTAAATCCAGGAACTAAAAAGTACTCTAAAAAATATAAAGGAGTATAAGGGAATAGAGAGTTTTGAAGGTACTGGCACATCACAGGGTGTTTTCAGAGAATGGGTCTCTATGGAAGTAACCTTTTACAGAGATCTGAATGAGGTGGAGAAGAAATGGATATAAATGTATGGCAGAAGAGGACTTCCATCTGAGGGAAGAAGAACAAAAGTCCACAACTGAAGTTTTTCTTAGTGTAATCAAAAAACAGTGAGAAGGTCAGACTGGCTAAAACTGTATGAACAGGGAAAGTAATAGTAGAAAATGTGATTTAAAAAATGTCAGAGGCACACACTGTAGACTTGTTGAATGAGTAAATTAAAGAAAGTTCTACAAAAGTATCCAAGGGAAATGGAACTGATGAATGTATTATAAGATACTAGACAGTTGATGGAACAAAAAAATCAATGGGAAGGCTTCTTCTCTCCTCATAAAGAAATCTGCAATATATTTGTAATGACCAGTCACAAAGAAAGAAAAATAATTAATTGTATAAGAAAGTTTTTGATGATATCACACAACCCTAAGGAAATAAATACTAAGATTTCAATTGTGAGAGGTAACACCATGAAAAATTTAAAAGTATTTTTTGGGCGTGAATAAACTTGAACCAGAAAGAGAGAGAGAGATTATTTAGAATTTGATAATGGATTCCAACAAGAGAAATATCTGAGTAAAGTGAGAGTGAAGGAACTATACAACGCATGTTTAGCAAGAATGAGAGCAACTGCATCTAATTTTGAGGAAAACATGCCTGGGTAGCGGCTTAGAAGCTAGGTGTGGGGGACTATGTATACCAGAGTATGGAGTTTCAACAGGTTATGTTGTGGTATGTTTTGAATATTTTGTTGAATTAAGAAAATAAAATAATGTTTTAAGTTTAAAAGCTATCATGAGAGAATTGAAGGTTCAAACATCCATTGAAAGGGCTGTGGAGGTGAAGGTCGGGGGTTTTTCTACTAAAGATTTCAACCTTCACTTCAACATGAATTGTTCTCAAAAGCACTCTGCAAAGACACTGCATGCGTCAAGAACCTCCAGAGAACTCCAAACAATAGCCTCAGCCTACAACAGTGGGGTAAATAGCTTTAATAACTTGCCTATAAGTTATTTTACTTTTCCATTTGTCTATGTATCTTCCTACAACTGCATGTGGAGAATAATGACTGCTCCTTCTCTTTCATCTTTCATATCTTATATGAATTTCTCTTATTGGCAAGTCCTAACCCAGAACCATCTAGAGAAAGAATTGTTGGATAAAAATGTTCCAGGCCTGTCCTCCAAAAGGCAGTGCTGACTTTGGAGGTAGGTGGCAATAATGATCAGTGGAAATAGACAACTCAGCAGAGAAGGAAAGATCGGGAGATGTAAGTCGACTTTCTGTCCATCTTTATCCAAGAAGGCCAATTCTAAAACTACACTTTGATGTAATATTTAATTTAACCAGAGAACTGCATTAGTAAAATAAATTTAAAAATAGAATCAAAAACACTTAAGCATCACAGCTTTAAACACAAGGCCATTCTATCAAATATATGGGGACGGCTATAGCTATTGTCATGCCCTAATTTTATTCAGCCACAGACAACCTTTTTTATTTTTTAACTTTTCTTCATATTACATAATCACAAATGATTTACTCTTCTTGTTATTCTAATCTGTTTATGTTTGCCACTCTCTATTCCTTTTAAATTTTTATATCCAGAATTAAACACAGGTTTTATAATGTAATCTAAGAGAAGACAAAGAGGCTATTTCCTTCAAAGATGCTATTTTGGTGCTATCTTTATATTCATGCAGACATAGTTTACATTAATGTTACAGAATTAATTTTACACTTCTACTTGATATTGAGCTTGCAATCAAAATTCTCCAGTATTTCGCACATGATTCACTGCCAAGCTGGGTCACCTTCCTGGAAAGATTTTGGAATTATTTGCACAGAATCAATATCTGAATCCAAATACATAAGATGACTCCTTGGAAAGTCATCTTTGAAGACCAAGTTCACATCTAAAGAGTTTAGGCAAGAAATTTAATTTTTAAGTGTTATTTATGCATTAAGCAATCAAACAAATAATTACAGTTAAGAGAGACGTTAATTCTATCCCAGATGTAGTAGAAAACAAATGTGATGATTTGCTATTAAAGCAGTTTAAAGAGAAAAAAATAAAACACAACACAATATGTTTGCTTTCAAAGCACAGACTGGGTAGATTAAATGAGGACATATGCCTGATTGGGCAAGGATCAAGGCAAATATGTGATGAGAAATCACAATATCAGATGCAAAACACTCATTGAAAAGTGCTGGAACTAAAGGGACAATATAGATCTGGGAAGACAACTGGTCAGTAATTTTTCTCTAAAATAATTAACATGAATATCTACAGAACGCCAGAGTGTCACATTTTCAAAATAATTTGAAATCATTTAAATTTCAGCAGATATAATATGTCACAGTCTAAAAAATAAATTAAGGTAGAGTCATTCAGAATGATGAGTACCTTAGAAATCTTCTATATTTGTTTTAAATATATTTTTCTATGAAGCATATATTTTAAGGTCTCTGAAGAAAAAATTTTGTTACTATTGTGTGATAAATTGCAGAACAGTCCAAGCAGCTGCAAGGAAAACATTTTCATTACTAAATTAATAATTTCAAACTAGACCAGAAGGGACCATTATCCCTCTGGATATGGAGGCATATTGTTCTTGGGCTTAGTTAAGCCAGGAGCTCCTAAAGGTAATGAAATGTGCCTAATTAAATGGTGGCAGTTAGACTTTGATATTTTGGTTGATGAATTATTTGTTTACATTGATTTGCTATGGTTCAGATAATTTCAAAGGTAGCATCAAGTCTGTCATGGGAAATTTCTAAAGAAGGATTTGACAGTAGAGTTACCAATTGTGCTATCTTCTTCCTTTTAATTCTGTATTTTCATTTAATTTAGTAATCTGCTTAAAGGATTAAAAAAGAAAATAAAAATAATTTTGAAACTCTGTCTTAACATGGTAATTTGAATACTTTTAAGTGGTTGACTCATTAGTGATTATAAAAAGTGTTCAGTTTGAAAAAAATGGCAACCATAAAGTTTAAAAATATTCATCTCATTTTAAAACTTTGAGTTGGAGAGAAAAGTTCCATATGATTTTATCAGTTGTTTCAATAACAATGAAGACATTAATAATATGAATAATAATATCACAGTAAAAATGGCTGGCATTGATATAGGGACTGTATGCCAAGTTCTCACTCTATTAAGTGCTTTTAGAATAATTATTTCTAGGGTATGTAATGTGATAGGTATGAGACTTCTAACTGGTTATTCTATTCTATTCTAACCAGTTATTCTACAGCAGAATTAATATTTTTTAAATCCCATGCCATAAAGTACACAAATTTAAATTGTACAATTGAAATGACTTTTAGATTCTCTACAAAGCTGATAAATACACACACACACACGCACATACACACACACTCACAAGGAATAAAAGAGAAAAATATAAAATAGTCCTAATTTCTTTTCCATAAACTCATCACACTGGCATAGCCAAACCAAATATAACACACTGTGATAGAGAGGTTTAAAAAACGCAGAAAAATGTACAAAGGGCAGTTGTGGAAGTGAATGTACAAAGGTAGATAAGGCTGGGGAAATTTTGAAAATCAGTTTAAATAACTTTATTAATATCTATCAATATGTATATCTGTATTGCCTGTTAAGTATGAATGAAGCCATAAAGAAGCTTCCTGAATGCAACGCATGGAGATTCCTGGAGGGTGGCATGCCCAGGGAGGGCCTGGAGCCTATACATCCCTCTCATCATACCTTGCCCTACACATATCTTTATCTGGATCCTTAGCAATATATTTTATAATAAACAATAAATGTAAAATAAAATAAAATATAAATCCACAAAGAACAATACATCCAATATAGAATGTGTTTTTTTAAATTAGAAAATGCATTATGGTACACTGTATTTCATAATAAAAAATGTGCCAAGTATAGAACCTCACTTTAAATTTAAAACACTTCCTAATGCCATGACAGTAATTATTTTTACCTCTGATACTACAGGGTATGTCTCTATTATTAAAATGTTAAGTTTTCTTACCATTGTGTAGCTGTGGGCCACCTTCATTAATTCAATGCATCCTTGAGCGTCTGCGAATGCTCGAATTCCTAAGCAGTTAGATGGATGCAAAAGCTTCATGAGGAAGTGGCAGCACACTTCCACCACCTGTGGAAGCTGAAGAAGGCACGCTGCAGCAAGAAGGTTCTCAATGGTGTCCTCTTTTAATTCCAGGCAGCCTAAACATAAGAAAATTTAATTATGAAAGTCTTAAAAACATGAGATAATATGTACCATAATATTACTCAAAACATTAGTCCAATCTGCTAGAAAATATCTAAACTGAGATTGATAAGAGAAATATAACTTGGCAAAAATCAGCAATTGTTTTAATAATTTTGCATTTTATATTTCATGGAATATTCAAAATCACCCAGTAGATACAAATGCAGTTTCAATCAACATCTCTATACACTTAAGCAAAAATTGTAGTTCTTTCTTTGATTGTGAAATAAGAAAGAAAGAGAGAAAAATAAGTTTTCAAATATATGCCTACAAACTTAGGAGAGCAGAGGCTCACTAAGTTTCTGAAAAAGGTATATATTTGTATATGAATATAAAAAATGTATTTGTGGATAATTAATATACGTATATACCTTTATAAATACATGTGTTGCATACTGCTAGTATTGTTTGTAACCTACTGAACTCATGTTTAAAATTGTCTATAGTTTTGGTTTTTAATTTTTTGTTTGTTTGTTTTTCCCCTTTTGGTCATTTTATCTTAAAGGCAATTAAAAAAAGGATGCTCTTTAGTACTTCAATATTTCCTCTTTTTTCCTAATTTCCAGAATAATTTTTTAAAGGTATCGGTTTGTTAAATATTTATAAAATTTATCTTTGAAGCTTTATGGACTGAACTACCTACAGTTACATTTTAATTAGCAATTCAATGTGTTTGATGATTTTATTATCATTTAGATCTACTATCTGTGTCTGAGTGAGATTTACAAGTTATACATTCTCAGAACTGATTTATTCCATTTTTCTGGCACAGCCTCCCAGCTCTTCACCAAAACCATCTCCAGTCATTTTTTTCCTGAACACAGAGTCAGACTGCATTTCTTTTGAGTTGGATGTGACACATAACAAGCTCTTGTCAATAGACCATGAGCAGGAGGATGTGTGTTATTACCAGACCAGGGCATTTATGATGTGCATCTTCTCTCCTTCTCTAATACCAACTAATTACAGGTGATAATAAAACCGAAGTGAATGGAAGACACACAAGAAGAAAAGATCCTGAGTCTTGAATGAACAGCTGAAATTATTAGCTTCAACTAATTAAACCACCATAGTAAACTCTAAGTATTTAAAAATATAGATATAGTTTTATTGGTTCTTACAGCCTTAACTTACTCTAAATTATATTTTTAATGTATTCTAATTAGCCAGTACCTGTAATTATGTGAAAATTTTCATACTATGGATTGTTTATTTTTGCCTCTGTCATTTCTACATTGTAAAATTAAACTTTTAAGTGGATTGTCTAATTAAATAATCATTTCCAAGCATCACTTTTTTTTTGTTAATAGACAATATGCAGTAATGGTAATGAATAGGATTTTTTAAGAGTATAATGTCTTATTAATTTTGATTAGAAATTACTGACCTTACTGAATATGAATATATGTATTTTCACTAATGCTGAGAAATTATTGTCATTTTTATTTAAATGATTATTCACCCCTACATCTGTTTCCTCCATTTTCTCTTACAAACTATCCCTAAGGTGTACACTGGATTTTTCTCTTTCTCTTTATGTCTGTAAATTTTTCATATCTTCTATTCACTAATTCTCTGTTCAGCATATTTAATATTTTGTTTAACCTTAACTTTTTTAACTTCAGTGACTATTCAATTTCTTTGCCACATGTAACATACGGTTTATTCCTCACTTTCTAATAATTTATATAATTTATAATTATAGAAATTTTCCCCATGGGAATTACTGATGTCACAAAATTTTAATACATTCATAAACAGCAGTTTTGACACAAAGATTAAGAGATTTTAATAATGTTTGCATTTTTCCTTAATAATTTCTTCAATTTCTACTCTCTTTATATAATTTCATTTTAATAATAATTAACCCAAAATAAGTATTTATGCTCTGAGTTCTAAACATAATCAGATGAAGCCAAATAAAAAAGAATTTTTAAAAAATGAACAAAGCTGCCAAGAATTTCGGAATTATGTTAAATGGCCAAACCTAAGAATAATTGGCATTCCTGGGGAAAAAGATATATCTAAAAGTTTGAAAAACTTATTTGTGGGAATAACTGAGGAAAATTTCCCTGGCATTGCTAGAGATCTAGACATCCAGCTACAAGAAGCTCAAGGAACACTTAATAAATGTATTGCAAAAGGATCATTACCTAGACACACAGTCTCAGGTTATTTAAAGTCAAGACAAAGGAAAAAATTTTAAGAGCTGTGAGACAAAATCACCAGATAACCTATAAAAGAAAATCTATCAGATTAAAAGCAGATTTCTCAGCAGAATTCTTACAAGCTAAAAGGGTTTGGGGTCCCATCTTTAGACCCTGAAACAAAATAACTATCAGCCAAGAATTTTGTACCCAGCAAAGCTAAACTTCATGAATGAAGGAGAGATAAATTCTTTTTCAGACAAACAAATGCTGAGAGAATTTGCCACTGCCAAGCCTGCATTAAAAGTACTGCTAAGAGGAGTTCTAAATCTTGAAATGAAACTTCCAAATACACCAAAATAGAACCTCCTTAAAGCATAAATCTCACAGGGCCTATAAAACAATAACACAATGAAGAAAAAAAACAAAGTATTTAGGCAACAACTAGCATGATGATGACAGAACAGTACCTTATATCTCAGTACTAACGTTGAATGTAAGGGGCCGAAAAATGTTCCACTTAAAAGATAAATGGCAGAATGGATAAAAATCTACCAATCAAGTATATGCTGTCTTCAAGAGACTGACTTAACACATAAGGACTCACATAAACTTAAGTTAAAGGGGTAGAAAAAGACATTCCAAACAAATGAGAATCAAAAGTGAGGAGGAGTAGCTATTCTTTTAACAGACAAAACAGACTTTAAACCAACAACAGTAAAGAAAAAAAAAAGAAAAAAAGACAAAGTGGGACATTATAAAATGATAAAAGGATTAATTCAACAGAAAAATATCCTAAATATTTATGTACCTAACACTGGAGCTCCCAAATTTATAAAACAATTAATACCAGACCTAAGAAATGAGATAGAGAGCAACACAATAATAGAGGGGGACTTCAGTATTCCACTGACAACACTAGACAGGTCATCCATACAGAGAATCAACAAGAAACAATGGACCTAAATTATACCCTAAAACAAATGGATTTAACAAATATTTACAGAACAATCTGCCCCTACACTTCAGAATATATATTCTTTTCATAAGTACATGGAACATTCTCCAAGAGAGACCTTATGACAGGTTACAAAACAAGTCTCAATAAATTTAAGAAAATCAAACTTGTATCAAGTATCCTATCAGACCACAGTGGAAAAAAACTCAAAATTAACTCCAAAAGGAAACCTCAAAACTATACAAATGCATGGAAATAAAGCCATCTGCTCATGAATGATCTTTGGGTTAACTCTGAAATCAAGATGGAAATTTAAAAATTATTTGATCTGAATGATAATAGTGATACAACTTATCACAACCTGTGGTATACAGCAAAAGTGATGGTGAGGAAAGTTCATAGCATTAAATACCTAGATCAAAAAGTCCGAAAAAGCACAAATAGAGAATATAAGGTCACACTTCAAGGAACTAGAGATACAAGAACAATCCAATCCTAAACCCAGGAGAAGAAAATAAATAACAAAGATCAGAGCAGAACTAAATGAAATTAAAACAAACAAACCAAAGCAATACAAAAGATAAATGAAACAAAAAAGCTGGTTCTTTGAAAAGATAAACAAAACTGAGAGATCATAAGTGAGACGGACGAAGAAAAGAATAGAGAAAATCAAAATAACCTCTATTAGAAATGAAACAGGAGATACTGCAACTGATATTAAAGAAACACAAAGGATCACTCAAGGCTACTATGAACACCTTACATGTACAAACTAGAAAATCCAGAGGAGATGACTACATTCCTGGAAACACATAACTCTCCTAGATTAAATCAGGAAAAAATAGAAACTCTGAACAGATCAATATCAAGAACTGACATTGAAACAGTAATAAAAAAATAAACTCCCCACAAAATTGAAGGACCAGAGGGATTCACAGCTCAATTCTATCAACATTCAAAGAAGAGTTTGTGCCAATCATACTGAAACTACTCTAAAAGGAAAATCTAAAAAATTTTAAAGCTGAGAGAATAATATCCTGTTTTATTCATTTTTTTCTGAGTCTTCTATATTTGACTAAAGTTTGAATCATGAATTTTCATATATATATAGTCTGAGAAAGTATACATTGCTGCTTCTAATAATCAATGGCAGCCATTAGTGCCTACATATAAAGAATATTAGTTTATTTGTAAACTTGGAAGGCAGATTGCACTAAATTTGAATCTTCAATATAAGGCTTTAGGAAAAATGTAATTTTATTTAATTATCATCAATTATGCTGTTCTCTAATTGAAATTTAAAAGTATATTATTGCTGGTTTTTGTATATTTTTTTAACTTTGTGAGGTTGCTATCATTTTTTCTTAGATTTCTCCTTTTCACCATGAATAGTTTTAGGACATAATAAAACAGTTTTCTACTTTCCAAACTTTATCTTCAAGGACAGAATATTTATTAAGAAAATCTTTTATGCATTATAATTTTTTTCCATACCAAATTTTGTATTCTGAATATTTTTAAACCTATAATAATTTGCAAAAATACCTCTCATCTGGCTTCACCCAGTGTTAACATTTTGCCATATATATGTGTATGTGTGTATTTATGTTGTAGTTGCAAAACTACTTGAGAGCTACTTTTAGCCATCACATCTCACCCATTAATGCTTCAGCACGTATCATCTAAGAACAAGGGTATTCTTTAACAGAGTGACAATATAATTACCATACATGAAATTGACACATTAGCTATGACATACACTTTCCCAAATGTTCAAATAGTTTTCTTTGTAGCTTTTGCAAATTTTTTTATTTCAGGATCTCATCAAGGATTATACATTTACTGGTGGTGTTCCTTTAGTCTCCTTTTATCTAGAACTATTCTCCTGCCATTTTTTCATCTATAATATTTATGTTGGTGAAGAATCCATACTAGCTGTTTCGTAGAATTCTTCATTTTGGACTTATGGTATTTCCCCTTTATTAGATTATGGTGAATTTTTTTTCTTATTCTTTTTTCTTTTTTTGCAGGGATGCTATATAGGTGATCTTACACCCTGCTCCATCATGATCAAGAGGCTCATGATGTCAGTGTGTCCCATTTATGGAGTTAAGTGTCATATCATAATTCAGGCAGTATCTGACAGATTTCTTCATTTAATTCTTTATATAACTAAATAATAATTTGTTAGGTTATAGATACCTTTGCTTTCAAATATGATAGATAAAAAAAGACTACTATATTTTATTTATGACTTTTATTGAAAGTAAGACAGGAAAGAAATCTAAAGCATGCCTCCAAGTGTAAAAGTGAGTTGATGAAGGAAAAGGAAGAGCAGATACACTGGAGACAAAAGGTGGGAAAATAAAGTGATTAGAGTAATATGAAATATTTTATTATATATTAATTTCCACTTGAATTAGATATGTAAATTCTAGTTTTGACATAAAAAGAAAACACAACACTAATAATAAAAATTAAAAGTTATAGAAAATTCTAAAATTTTGGCTGGGCACAGTGGTTCACACCTGTAATCCCAGCACTTAGGGAGGCTGAGGTGGGCAGATCACAAGATCAGGAGATTGAGACCAACTGGCCAAAATTTTAATATTAACATACAAAAACCTTACTGTCCAGATATTATCAAATAGTAGAAGGTTCAGGATCATAAGTCACTTCATCAGAGGAGATACTTATTGCAATACAATTATTTGAGGTGTTTATATTTTATATTATCAAAAATATTATCAAACAATAATATTGTCAAGATCCTCATTTGAAGTTGAGGTATTCATATGGATTTGAAAGTTTTTAAGACTATATCATTACTAGCTATTGATATGTATTTTAAGGTTTATGGAATACTATAACAAGCATGAGAAAAAGTGTGCTGTAGGTTACAGAAACCTATATTTGTATATTAATTTTAGTTTCTTTTTGAAATATGTACCTATTGTTATAAAAATAAAGTTAAAATAGAGAAAATAATAGGGACACATTGTTATTAATTTAAAACTGATTATAACAATTTTTTGTTTATATATATCTTCAACATTTGTTATGATTTAAAACCTCAGAGGAGAGGCAGGAGAATTGCCTGAACCCAGGAGGCGGAGGTTGCGGTGAGCCGAGATCGCGCCATTGCACTCCAGCCTGGGTAACAAGAGCGAGACTCCGTCTCAAAAAAAACAAAAAAAAACAAAGACACGAACACACATTATCCTAAGCCTACACAGGTCAGGATCATCAATCTCACTGTCTTCTCTCTCCATGTCTTGTACCACTGGAAGGTCTTCAGGGGCGGGCANAAAAAAAAAAAAAAAAAAAAAAAAAAAAAAAAAAAAAAAAAAAAAAAAAAAAAAAAAAAAAAAAAAAAAACCTCAGAGGAATTTAAATTGCTCAGTAAAGTTGTCAAGAAGATGGCTGCATGCTTCTTAGCATAGATCTTGTGAGAAAATCAGATAAAGGGGCTACATGCTGATGGCATGGTTTCTATAGATTTACTGTGATTTTAGAACATTGGGAGGGTGACTTTCTGTAATCTAACTATTTGTCTCAATAGAATTTATGCATAAAAGAATGAACACAGCAGGCCTGAACTATTATGCTCTGAAAGACCTAATTTCAGGGTTTGCCCCAGCTGGTATTTGAGAACTTAGATTTCAAGAGGAGTCTCATCATTAACTGATAAAATTGACTCACTCTGCCTAAACTGTACACACAATATGGTACATGCTGAACACCTTTTCCCCTCTGGGAGTCTGAAATTTTGTTCTGTGTTAGACAGAGGCTTGCCTATGTGATCCGCACCTAATAAAAACTCCAGGCACTGAATCCCCAGTGAGCTTCCTTGGTTGGCAAAATTTTACACGTTATCAAAACTCACTGATGGCAAAATTAACTGTGTTCCATGGGACTCCACTGGAAGGGAACCCTTGGAATTTGGTACCTGGTTTCCTTTGGACTTTACCCCATGGGCCATTTCCCTTTTCTGATCGGGCTATGTATCATTTTGCCATAATAGGTCATAGCCATTGGTACAATATATGCTGAGTCTTGTGAATTATCCAAGTGCTTCACTCTACAGGGAGTTAGTCTTGGAATAGCATTCTCATAAGAAGACTTGACATGGTAGGGGAATGTAGAGATACACGATGCTCACAAGCTCAAAGATCAGTATTGTTAAGATTCCATTTCATTCCAAATTAATCTATAGATGTACTACAATCACATTTCAAATCCCAGCTGACTTTTTGTGAAAATTGCAAAACTGATTCTAAAATACATAGGGAAATGCAACAGACGTACAATAGTCCAAACAATTTTGAAAAATAGCAAAGTGGGAGTAAGAGTACTACCTAATTTTAAGACTGATTACAAAGTTTATGCAAAGGCACAAAGGTAATTAATTTGAGGAAAGACAGTCTTTGAATGAGTCATATATCTGTGTACAAAAACTTGTATTTGATGCATACTCCATGTGATACACAAAATTTACTCAAAATGAATCATGAATCTAAATTTAAACATTAAGTTATAAAACTTCTATAAGCAAACACAGGAGAAAATCTCTGTAGCCTTGTTAATTAAAAATTTCTTCAATAAAATATCAAAATCATAATTCCTCAAAGAACAAACTGAGAAACTGTACTTCATAAAGTTCCCTGCAAGGTTGACCTATGATCATGCCACTGCACTCTAGCCTGGGAGACAGAATAAGACCCTGCCTCTATTTAAAAGAAAATAAAAGCCACTGTTAGATATTAAAGAAACAAACAAACAAAAAAAATAAACCACAACCCGGAAAAAAAGTTTGCAAATCATATCTGATAAAACATTATATCCAGAATATATAAAGAACTTTCAAAGTTTTAAAAAAACTGGACAAATGATTTATACAGACATCCCATAAAAGAAATGAGTGAGAAAATGCTCTATAAGTGCTTCAGATAATGCACATTACAAACACAATAACATACGGCAACACCTCTACTAGAACTGCTTTGTAGAAATATGGAATGGTCCAACTACTTTAGAAAATAATTTTGCAGTTTTATCACTCCTGTGACTCAGTCATTCTGCTCATAGGTGTTTGCTCAAGAGTAAAGGAATAATATATGAATACAAAGTCTTGTGCATGAATGTGTATAGAAAATTTATTTTTCAATGGCCAAGCACTGGAAAGAACTAAAATATTAATTGACAGGTAAATGGATAAACAAAACTGGAGTATGTTTTTTCAATGGAATTCTTCATAATAAAAATAACTATTGTTATGCAATATCATGGTTAATTATGTTGAGAACAAGATAATTAGGCTGAGTGAAATAAACCAGACAGAAAAATCAATACAAACTCTATGATTAACTTTAAAAATCTTGCATATCCAAAGAAATCTGGTGTGTAAGGAATCAGATCTCTGATGCTTAGGTGCTAGGTGGGGATAAGTCAGGACAACAAGATAGATTTAAAAAGGACATGAGAAAACATTTGACGATTATAGATATATATTTATTACTTTGTGGTGAATATATACATATGCCAAACTTATCAAACTGTATGCTTTGTATATGTGCAGTTGATTATATCTCAACTATTCATCAATAAAACTTTTCAAAGGAATACTCAACTGTATTTTCAAAATATATTTAATAAATGATTTGAGTTGACAAGTAGATAGAAACATCTGAGTGCTTAAATGCAAACAAAAATCAAACAAATATATGATATTATCATTTAGATTGAAGATTGTATGATAATTTTTTCTACTTTGCTTTCCTTTTCTTTTCTTTTTGAAACAAGGTCTTATTCTGCCATCCAGGCTGAAGGGCAGTGGCATGCTTATAGCTCACTGCATCCTTGAACTCCTGGGCTCCAGTGATCCTCTTGCCTCGGCCTTTCAAGTAGGTGGTAGTACAGGCATGCCCACTATGTTTGGCTATTTATATTTAATTTTGTAGCAAAGAGGTGTTGCTATGTTGCCCAGGCTAGTCTAGAACTCCTGGCCCAAAGCCATCCTCTTGCTTTGGTCTCCCAAAATGCTGGGATTTATGGGCGTGAGCTACCCTGCCTGGCCAATATTTTTTCTGAATGTTTGCAATACATAAAAAATGATTATAGTCATGACAAGTCACATATGCTATTATTAGTTTGGTGCAAAAGTGATTCTTGTTTTTGCCATTAATTTCAATGGCAAAACTGCAATTACTTTTGCACCAAACTATTATATGAAAAACATATTCTTAATATAATCTTAAAAATTTAAGCCTGCCATACAAAATGGCGTGTGTGTGTGTGTGTGTGTGTGTGTGTGTGTGTGTGTGTTATGTATTTTTACCTTTCTGAATCAACACATGAAAAAAGATTCAGAGGCAGTATGTCAATGTAATAACTTACAGGTTTTCATCATATTTTCTTGAAACAAATTTATCCAATCTAAATTCCAACCTTGGATAATAATACTCTTCATAATAATTGAGACAGAATTTTAGCAGAGTATCTCTCAATTATTTCTCAAAAAAAAGAAAACATGAATTTTCACAAGATATATGTAGAATAATTTTTTTATTTATTGCTAGCTTTGGAGGTTAAGTATTATAACCATTGTTTATCTCAAAGACTTAAAATGTTCTATTTTCTAAAACTTGGAATATATCCAATGAAAGAATCTATTTGTTAAAGCTAGAAGGCACAAATGGAATATTAGCCAGTGTCAAGCTTCAATGCACACAAATTAAGCTACCTCATGCATGCTATATTTCTTTATATCTATAACCTGGCAATGGCTAGGACAGACTTAGATGTAAAAACTCAAAAACCTGCCAAGTATTTTGCTTAAAAGTTAATTAAAAAAAAAACCATGAACACTGCTAATGAAAAGTAATTTAATATTTTCATTCACAGTTGATTTCAAAGCATAACATTCTCAAATAAGCTTACTAAAAGGAAAAACCTACATGTTTTTACATAGGTGCCATAGAAAACTAGCTTAAAAATACATGATAGCCATATTAAACTTTAGATACCTAAGAAGTCTACATTTTTAATAATAACCAAATTTAGAGATTCTTTTTAAATAAATATGAAATGTTTATAATCTCTCTTAGCAAGTCCCGAAGAACTTTGTCTCCAGAGCTAATTGAGAGGGTCAACACATCATCAGGAAACAGGTATCTCCTCAAGTGACTTCCTCAATTTCTCTCATATTTGCTGTAGTTTCAGGTTTTAGATTCAAACAGGAAAACATGTAGCAGAAGAGGAACTATTTCTTTATGTATATATCTCTTACCTCAATAAAGAAACCTTTACCAACCAATCCCCAGAAAAGTCTTCTCCGTGCTGCCTTGGCAGAACTGTGTCACATAAACATGCCTAACTTAATCATTAGGTAAGGGGTAAAATACAAATATTAGTTTTGATCCTATAAACTGCTTATAAAACTGGAGTTACCCTCCTCTGATTCAACTGGGGGATTAAATGGGAATAGTTTTTGAACGGTGTAGCAACAGGCTGTGCTGTATTTACCTGCAATTACATCTTACGTAAATGCTAAAGCCCCCAAATCTTCCAAATACGTTTGAATAGACTTAAACTCTGATTTTCTATAAGATGATATATTTGAATTTATACTGCACTGACATAAAAATATGTAAAATAGAACAGGAAGGAAGAAGTGAACTTTATAGAAGAATAGTATCTATGTGGTTCTATTTCTTACTAGACACATTGTCCCCTATTAACAAATGCACAGAGTATCCATATTTCATCTACAAAATCTGTTATATCGAAAATGTATATTTCCAAAGATATTGTTTTAGAAATGTTCATTCTTCCAGACAAAAGCAAAAACTGCCTATAAAATTCAAAAAGTAAATTAAATTCTATCACCATTCTCTTAAATGGAAAAAGAAAAAACGATGTCAATGTCACTCTAGAAATTCAAACTTCAAAACTGATATTTTTGTAACTCATAGGGATTTAAAAATATAGTTTTATGTGAAAATCCTTCTAGATTTACAGAAAATTGTAAAGATAGTACAGTGATTTTCCATATAACATATACCTGCTTTCATCCATTATTAACACTTATATTCATATGTTATATTAATGAACAAATATTGTTACATTCTTATTAACTAAAACCTGTACTGCTTTCACATTCCTTAGATTTTTTTTTCTTTTCTTACTTAATGTCCTTTGTCTGTTCCAGGATCCCACTGAGGATAGTATATTTCATTTACTCATTCTGTCTCCTTAGGCAACTCTTGGCTGTGACAGTTTTCAGACTTTCCTTCTTTATTTGATGACTTTGACAGTTTTGAGGACTACTAATTTAATATTTCATAAAATGTTCTTCAATTGATACTTTGCTGATTAGACTGGGATCATGAATAAAGTTTCTGTCTCATCACATGCCATTGAAGAAACATTATCAGCATTACTTATCACTGGTAATAGTCATCTTGATCACTTGCAGAGGTAGCCTGTGTCAGACTACCTCTCTCTCCTCCTGGACCAGCAGGGCCTGGGGTCTTGGCCCTTCAAGCCACTGGTGGGCAAATTCAGAAACCGAAGCAGACCTCGGCGGGGCCCAGGTTCCTGAGCCAAGCTGTACCCTGTTGGGGGAATGCCCTTTCTGAGGGGGATGGGGGAGAGTATGGGGTGACAGGGTGAAACTGGGGCTGGAGGGAGGGGCCTGCTGTGGTCGGGAAGCTGCTGCTGCACATTTGGGCTTGAATAAAGAAGTGTTTCTGGTTAAAAAATAAAGTTATTCTTCATTACCTTTACATACTGTACTCTCTGGAAGAAAGCCTCTATGCACAGCCCACACTTAAGGAGTGGGGAGTTGTACTCTAACTCCGTGAGGGTGGAATAACCGGCATAAATAATTTTGAATTCTTCTATGTGGAAAATTTTTCTATTCTCTATCATTTATTAGTGTATACAATTATTTACATCAGTAATTTCATAGGATATTTTGAATACATGTTTCAATAAAGGAAGGAGAATTAAAGGGATTTTGGTTTAGGCAATTGAGACATATTTTTAATAGTTCATAAATTAATTTACATTTTACTGCAATTGAGAATTTTGCTGCCATTGAATTGTTCCATATTGCCAATTTGTTCCACTTTCTTGGCACTCTGACCTCCTCTATCTCTTGCCAGAAAGAAAATCCTAGTCGTCTTTGAAAACTTATAGAAAACTGATAGAAAATAGAATACAAGTTCTACCCATGAAATTCTACAATGCTAGAACTAATTAATCTATAAACCATATCATATATGCCCTTCCAGCCACAAGAAAGGGATGGCTTAGTACATCTGGTAAAATTCGGCTGTGAATCTATCTGGACTGGGACTTTATTTGGTTGGTAGGCTATTAATTGCTGCCTCAACTTCAGACCTTGTTATTGGTCTAGTCAGGGATTCAATTTCTTCCTAGTTTAGTCTTGGGAGAGTGTAAGTGTCCAGGAATTTATCATTTCATCTAGATTTACTGGTTTATGTGCACAGAGGTGTTTGTAGTATCCTCTTGGTACTTCATATTTCCATGGAATCGGTGGTGATATCCCCTTTATCATTTTTTATTGTATCAATTTGATTCTTATCTCTTTTCTTTTGTATTAGTCTGGCTAGTGGTCTATCTATTTTGTTTATCTTTTCAAAATGCCAGCTTCTGGATTTATTGATTTTTTTGAAGGTTTTTTTGTGTCTCTATTCTTTCAGATCTGCTCAGATCTTAGTTATTTCTTGTCTTTTGCTAGCTTTTGAATTTGCTTGATCTTGCTTCTCTAGTTTTTTTAATTGTGATGATAGGGTGTCAATTTTAGATCTTTCCTCACCTCTAATATGGGCATTTAGTGCTATAAATTTTCCTCTAGACACCACTTTAAATGTGTCCCAGAGATTATGGTACATTGTGTCTTTGTTCTCACTGGTTTTGAAGAACATCTTTATTTCTACCTGCATTACATTATTTATCAAGTAGTCATTCAAGAGAAGTTTGTTCAGTTTCCATGTAGTTGTGCAGTTTAGAGTGAGTTTCTTAATCCTGAGTTCTAATTTGATTGCATTGTGGCTGGTATCACTTTTCTGAAACTATTCCAAACAATAAAAAAGAGGGATCCTTCTTAACTCATTTTATGAGACCAACATCATCCTGATAGCAAAACTAGGCAGAGACACAACTAAAAAAGAAAATTACAGGCAAATATCCATGATGAACATTGATGCAAAAATCTTCAATAAAATACTGGCAAACCAAATGCAACAACACCTCAAAAAGCTCATCCATCATGATCAAGTTGGCTTCATACCTGGGATGCAAGGCTGGTTCAACATATGCAAATCAACAAATGTAATCCATCACATAAACAGAAGCAAAGACAAAAACTATATGATTATCTCGATATATGCAGAGAAGGCCTTTGACAAAATTCAACAGCACTTTATGTTAAAAACTCTCAATAAACTAGGTATAGATGGAATGTATCTCAAAATAATAAAAGCTGTTTATGACAAACCCACAGCCAATATCAAACTGAATGGGCAAAAACAGGAAGAATTCCTTCTGAAAACTAGCACTAGACAAGGGTTCCCTCTCTCACCACTCCTGTTCAACATAGTATTGGCAGTTTTAGCCAGAGCAATCAGGCAAGAAAAAGAAATAAAGGGTATTCAATTAGGAAAAGAGGAGGTCAAATTGTGTCTATTTGCAGATGACATCATTGTATATTTAGAAGCCCCCACTGTTTCAGCCCAAAATCTCCTTATGAAAATAATCAACTTCAGCAGTCTCAGGATACAAAATCAATGCACAAAAATTGCAAGCATTCCTATACACTAACAATAGACAAACAGCCAAATCATGAGCAAACTCCCATTCACAACTGCTACAAAGAGAATAAAATACATAGGAATACAAGTAACAAATGATGTGAAGGACCACTTAAAGGAGAATTACAAACCACTGCTCAAGGAAATAAGAGAGGACAAAAGCAGACGGAAAAACATCCCATGATCATGGTTGGAAAGAATCAATATCGTGAAAATGGCCATACTGCACAAAGTAATTTATACATTCAGTGCTATCCTCATCGAGCTGCTACCATTGCCCTTCTTCACAGAACTGGAAAAAACCACCTTAACCTTCATATAGAGCCAAAAAAGAACCCACATAGCCAAGACAATCCTAAGCAAAACAACAAACAAACAAACAAACAAACAAACAAAAAACAAAAAAAAAACAAAGCTGGAGGCATCACCCTACCTGACTTCAAACTACACTACAAGGCTACAATAATCAAAACAGCATGGTACTGGTACCAAAACAGAGATATAGACCAATTGAACAGAACAGAGTTCTCCGAGGCAACGCTACACATCTACAACCATCTGATCTTTGACAAACCCGACAAAAACAAGCAATGGGGAAAGGATTCCCTGTTTAATAAATGGTGTTGGGACAACTGGCTAGCCATGTGCAGAAAGTTGAAACTGGATCTCTTCCTTACACCTTACAGTAAAATTAATTCCAGATGCATTAAATATTTAAAAATTGGACCTAACACCATAAAAACCCTGGTAGAAAACTTAGGCAATATTATTCAGGACATAGGCAATGACAAGGACTTCATGATTAAATCACCAAAAGCAATGGCAAAAAAGCTAAAATAGACAAATGGGATGTAATTAAACTTAAGAGTTTCTGCAGAGCAAAAAAATCATTAGAGTGAACCGACAACCAACAGAATGGGAAAAAATTTTGCAAGCTACCCATCTGACAAAGGGCTAATACCCATAATCCACAATGAACTAAAGCAGATTTACGAGAACAAAATAAACAAACCCAACCAGAAGTGGGCAAAGGATATGAACAGACACTTTTCAAAAGAAGATATTTATATGGCCAAAAAACATGAAAAAGTGCTCAGCATCACTGGTCATTAGAGAAATGTAAATCAAAACCGTATTGAGACATCACCTCATGCCAGTTAGAATGGTGATCATTAAAAAATCTGGAGACAACAGATGCTGGAGAGAATGCAGGGAAATAGGAATGCTTTTACACTGTTGGTGGGGGTGCAACTTAGTTCAACCATTGTGGAAGACAATGTGGCAATTCCTCAAAGATCCAGAAATAGAAACACCATTTGATCCAGCAACCCCATTACTGGGTATATACCCAAAGGATTATAAATTGTTCTATTATAAAAACACATGCACAAGTATGTTCATTGAGAACTGTTTACAATAGTGAAGACCTGGAACTAACCCAAATGCTCATCAATAATAGATTGAATGAAGAAAATATGGCACATACACACCATGGAATACTATGCAGCTATAAATAAAAATCAGTTCATGTAATTTGCAAGGACATGGATGAATCTGAAAACCATCATTCTCAGCAAACTGACACAAGAACAGAAACCAAACACTGCATGTTCTCACTCATAGGTGGGTGTTGAACAATGAGAACACATGGACACAGGGAGAGGAACATCACATAATGGGGTCTTTTAGGGGATTGGGGCTGGGGGAGGGACAGCTGGGGGTGGGGAGATTGCGGAGGGATAACATTGGGAGAAATACCTAATGTAAGGGATAGGGATATGGAGGTAGCAAACCACCACGGCAGGTGTACACCTATGTAACAATCCTGCAAGATCTGCTCGTGTACCACATAAAATAATAAAAAATATATATATGCGCCAAGGCTTATGTTTTTTGAGAACGAAATACATCTCAGAGTTCAAGGGAAACTGTTAGAAAAGTCAGGAAAATCTATGAAAAAAGCATTTTGAAAGTAGCTGTGACAATACAAGCCATTATTTGTTTTATTTCTATCTGTGCACCTTATTCCTACTAAAGTCCACTGCGTGACAGGTAAGAATTAAACGTATCAGTAGCTTGAATTTACTTAAATTGTTTTAAAGCTACTCTAATTGCATATTCATCATTTGCAGAGAAAAAGGAATTGTTTCCAGAATAAAAGCAACATTCCCTTGACTCACATCGATGCACAGGTGTTAAGCTCCCTCAACTTTAACAATAGACTACATATCTTATCTTCAATTTAACATAGTTTATAACTCTGTCCCTAATCAACTCCATAGATTTTTTCGACTCTCACTACTTTCTTTGGAGTTTAACCTAAAATAGCATGCCATGCAACACTGGAGGAAGTTTAGGTTGTAAGAACAGTGGGGAAAAAAAGATGAACTCATGGTCATGTAAGTTATTTAAATCTTTACTTAAGTAACATAATTTGTCAAATTTGCACCAGGCTTATCACAGATATGTTCTTTGGTCATTATTTTAATTTAGGATACCTTTCTGTAGAACACAGACTCTCAAGTTCAGCACAGACAATTCAATTCCCTTTAAATTAATTATACCTTGAACCCAGTGAGTTTAATTTTCAGATTTAAATATTCCATTGCAAAAGATGTGAAATTATTAGAGACCTGTGCTCCCGAACAAAATAATTTGAACTTGAACCAGCCAACAGAAGCAACAGTTCTATAATTCATTATTATATCCACTTTTGGCTAGTGAAGATGTGTAAAGTAGGTTATAAAGTGATATATGTATATTTAACATATCTTGAATATTCAAATGAAATATTTCTCTCAGATTTTAATAACAGAACACCCACGTCTATGGTGAGGAAAATGTTTGCCTTAGTCTATAATATAACTGATTATGCTTACCTCTTTGACTTGGTGACTGAGAAGAAAAACTAATTGGTATGTCATTTCTATGAATACAAAAAGAGTTTTAAGACATTTACTTATTGTGAAAATTATACCATAGGTGTTGTAATTTGACTTTGAATGTCTTTTCAGGTATTTTTTTTATTTGACTCATAAAGCCTCATACACCATGGATACTTAGAAATAAAACCAAGATGAAAGCCATAACTTGGTGGTTATGTAAATGGCTTAATGTTTTCTTCCTCCATATTCTACTTCATCAGGAAACTAGAAGGGAGATAGAAAGGGGTAAGTATAAGAGGACACAACTTCTGCTGACCAGATTTTACCAACAGTTAGTAGGAGCATGTTTCTGTAGAACCCGGTTATATTGAAGTTATCTACAAAGCTCTTCCATCTTGAGATGCTTAAATATTTTATTCAGTAACTTGAGTGGATTTGATGTAGAAAGAAAAAGTTGGCAGTTTTGATATTTTATCTAACAGTCTCCCCAGATTGGGAGTTCTACCATCCTGCACTCTGTGAAGCCACCATACCCACTTCCTCTCTACTCTTGAGCTTCTGTATTGACAAAGATTTTGTATTTTTGTTTAACAGGTAATTTTTTATGAGGCTCTATCTTGGAATCCAAAATATACTTCATATGTTACCTCCTTACCTTGCTGCTAACATTATAGGTTAATCTTAGAGATCATCACTTTCATTTTTTGGCTGCAAACATTCGTGCCTTTCTTAAAATCTTCACATCTCACAATCCATATTTAAAATCAATATTTCTTAGCCCCAACGAACTGGAAGTGCAATAGTTACAGAGTGCTGCCGAGGGAGCATACAGATCCAGAATTTCCGGTAAGTATGAAATTCTTTCCCAAAACAGTACCCAAGCACACTACATTATGTCATATAACTTATATGTTATTTTCCCTCTTGTAAAGTGTACTTTGAAGCCATTTTAAGTTGCGGAAAACTTAAGTTACATAAATGTAAGCAAGGGGGTTTTAATACAAGGTTCTAAATATGTTTTGTTTACCTGAATTTAGTAAATAAAATAGTAATTTATAAAAATAATTCAAAAATTTCCTATTATATCATTTTTGAATTAGTCAAATTTGTAAGTTAATCAAAAATGCTCATTAATCCAAAAGCAGGGTACATAACCCAGGAAAACAAGTGAAAGTAATTAATGACATATATTTCCAAGTAGTATTTACATTTTTCAGGTGTGGATCTACCAGGAATGAAAAATTTATATTTTAGACAACTGCAAAATAGTTTTTATATTTTTTATTGTAAGACTGAACTCCCATTACCAGTCTTTATAATTTCTTTATTGATTTTTATTCTGCATTATCCTCTCCTCTCACCACAACTAACATTTCTTTGGAGAATATGGGGTTGGACAGATTCATCAGATTCATGTAAGTGCCATCTAGCTAGGACATTTTCTCTGGTGGACTGTGAGTGGAGTGCAATCATAGCCATAAAAATGCGGATGAAAACTCAAGTTCACAGTCCAAAGGAATCAGTGATCAAGGTCATCCTTCAGAATGTCTTCAGCATGCAGTCTACTTCCAGCTAAAATATGTTTTCCTGGTTGGATTGCACTCATCATCCTTCAATTGAGGGAGGCAATGTGTTTAAAATGAAAGTACTCCATGTTCCCATTGTAAGTGTCCTTTCCCAAGCATAATGGGAAAGTAAACTCTTCATTAAAAATGGCAAAATGGCAAAATATCACGCTTGTAATTCCAGCACTTTGGGAGGCTGCGGCAGGTGGATCACGGGGTCAGGAGATCGAGACCATATTGGTTAACATGGTGAAACCCCCTCTCTACTAAAAATGCAAAAAATTACCAGGTGTTGGTGGCAAGCACCTGTAGTCCCAGCTACTCGGGAGGCTGAGGCAAGAGATTTGCTTGAACCCGGGAGGCGGAGGTTTCAGTGAGCCACGATGGTGTCACTGCACTCCAGCCTGGGCGACAAGAGTAAGACTCTGTCTCAAAAACAAACAAACAATAACAAAAAAGGCAAAATGGTAATTTACAGAAGCCTTAAGAAGGGTAGTACAATGATAGGGGTGTTTTGCTTGTTTTTATCAGCTTGCTTTTCCCCCATACTATCAGCAAATCGTATCAGCTCTACCAAATTTTAAATAGAAGACATTAACAAGTGGTCAAAACTGATGTAAAGCAGTGTTTTCAAAGATAGGTATTATTAAAAACATTTAGAAAATTGGTGCTTTAGTTGCACCAATTGTCAGATAAAGTTGAATATTGTGAGGTGTAGCTAAGATGTGTATGAAAATCTTGAAAATTATTTTGAATATTTTTCATGGAATATTGTAATATTTTCAAAATTTTTCTTTATGATATTTATAATTCTTTAGATAAATATAAAATAAAATTAGACTTAAAATTATTAAATTATGAATGCGCTAGTCTGAGGATGAATCTTAACTAGTACTAAGAAAGATCAATCACAATTCTACATTTGGGTATCATCTATATAACTTCCTCAGGCTATTCATGATTTGATGTAAAACAATATTAATTGTAAGAAAAAAATATACATGATGGCAGTTGTTACTAGGTCAATGGAAGGTCACAATTTTCACTCAATGTGGCAATGTTATAAGTACTTATGAGCAGCACTGCCTATCATATTCAGCAGACAGAATGTTGAATAAGTCTAGATCTAGTGAAAAAGTGTCGAAATTTCCATGGAAAAATTAGAACATGATTTTACATCTTATAATAATTTTGTTGATATGTAAGTTAAGATGCTATTTCTGTATCCGACAATATGATATTGACTACCTATTGATCTCAGAATGTTGCTGTAAGGACCAATTAAGATAAAATGTGATAAAGTCATGAATATAATACACAATAAAAATGCACCTCAAGTACACAAGGTAGCAAAATTATAAACCAGTTGTTTAAAAAAATGCACCATTATAAATGTATACCAAATCATACATATGAATTAAAAACCATATTGTAATACTGAAACATGTAATAAATTGGACTTAAAATTAATAAATGATAAGCAAAGTGATGACTCCCAGTTCTCATACTTTATTCTTACGTAGGATTGTACAAAGGATTTGAAAAAACATATAATATCACATATTATGGATAATTATCATAGTTGAGTGTTTGCTACATGCAAACCTTTATGCTAAATTAGCTTACTTTTACAAGTTTATTTACTCCTTAAAATAACCCTCTCACTTAAAGATTATTATTTTCCTTTTCTTACATTTAAGGAATCTTAAGACTTAGTTTGACCAAGATCCATAACTAAAAAATGGGGAAGCCCAGGTGACGTTTCAAGTACTTAATGAGAAGAAGAAATAGGTGCATGCCAATTAGAATAAATGTCCAAGAATCAGAATGAACACTTGGCTGCCCACATCACACTGAGTGGTAGCTGATTATCAATTCAAGTGAAGGCCAAAATTAAGTCCTAGATATCTGGTGTTAAATTACATTTACAAACACAAAGGAATAAAGTGTATAAATATTTTGAAAGTAAAGGTGGAAAAATCCTGAGACAATATAGTAAACCTTATGATTAATTTAGAAAAATACACAGCATGTACCCTGAACACTTGGAAACGTGGCATGTGATTCAATTCCTAGCTTCTAACAAAGCAAGACTGAGAACAACAATAAAACAAAATCCAGACTGATTGTTCAAGGAAGTTGGTTATGGGACCTGAGACATTTCCCTTACTTTGAAACCCAGCAAATAATTGTGACTTACACTGTGGTAGATACATAACCCTTAGTCTACAGCTCCTAAATATTTAAAGTCACATAGTTATTTCTTTTGCAGTCTCTCTATTAAACCCCATTGCACAAAGCCAAAACACTGTTCAATAGCAACAACAAAAAGCTGCATAACATTCACAAAATAGAAATCATTTGTATTGTCTATTTTGGTACAATAATTTTTCCCAAATTAGTTTTATACGATAGTACTCAATGTTTTACGCACACACACACATTTTACACATATATGCACACAAATGAAATGAGGTTTCTTGCTAAAATGATGGAAGGGTAAGGATTTGATGGTGATTACAAATTATATTATTGAGTTTATTTTTATTACTTTTACTTCTATTTATTGAATATACAGGTTGTTTAAACATTCTCTGAAAATTGCTTAAATCAATACTTTTAAGTAATGGACAATATAATACATAAAACTTGTCTTCGAAGGCTGAGTTTCTTAAATTGAGAATAGAATTTTCCACTTAGTAAAAGCCTTAAGTTTAAAACTAATAATGTGCTAATGTGCTTGCATAATTCATGCCACTTGAATTAAACCGGTAATAAAAATGAAACAATAATTTACTTTTAATTACAATAAAAATTCTGAAGGGTGTTTAAGTGATAAAGTCCAAGCTGATTATACACTTTTTAATATTAAAGCAGGACATTAAACATTTTAGCCCCTATGTGTGTATGTTTATTTCATTCAAATGTTTGGCAGTAAGCAGAAGCGATCTTAACATTTCTTAGCATGTACCAAGATTTTAATTAACTTCAGTGGCACACAACTATTTTTTTTTACAAGGAAGTTAACATTTCAATATGATTAAAGGTCTGCCATTTGGCAGTTTAATTTTCTACCCCTCTTCTTAATATCACTACTAGATGGACAGCTTCCTTTATTTAAACTTTGTCCTTATCAGTTCTCTACAGGACCTGACACTTTGCTAGTAACCCTGCAATTCCATCTCCCATATTTGTTAGAATTCTATTTTCTTACACATCAATGAACACAGTATATTTTCAAGTATGTCAGGATAGTAGGGACTATGTAAGAGATAAACTAGGAAGAAATTTCTATCAGTCTAAAAGCAACTTTAAAATATAGTGAACCTCAAGTGCATCCTTTTCAAATATATTATAGTTTTCTTTTCAAAATGTGATCATCCATTTTTGGCTGTGATTGAAATCCTAATGCGTGTGCAAGTGCATTCAAAATCAGTATTTGTTGTTCTCAAAATTTGTTTTGCTCCATTCTTAAATTAGGAAATACTAGGTCATATATATCAAAAAGTATGTTTATACCAAAATAAGATAACAAAAAGTTGTATTTCGTGCTAAATTTGAAGGCCTTTAAAGGTAAGGGGTATGTATAATTCAGTATATTGTTTTTTCAGACCCCATCATAAGACACAGTACATGGTAGACAAATATTAAAACTTGAGAGTTGTTCAATGCATTCACAGGACAAGGACCATTAGACATTAATATGCTTATATTCTCAGGTTACGTGGCTACCTAAAGGGAACTAGCATTAGACTGGGAGAAACTATGAACCAAACCTACACGGAACTACTGGATAGCAATGTGAGAGGCAGTTTAAGCTACTCAAACTATTTTGAGAGCAAGACAGCTAGGAGTCACTTCAATGAACTCCTATCACAACTGATACTCTATACAAGTACACAGATCTGGTAGATACAATACCAGTCGATTTATGTTCTGATATTCCTATTCCAGTAACAGAGCAACAACTTACTACTGATCATTTTAAGGTAACTTTTACCTCATTAACTGGGCAGCACTAAGAAATTTAGAGGGCTTGAATATTTATCTGTGTCCTCATATTAATTTAAACCAGACCAACAAATTTGTGCTCTACCACAAGAAGATTTATAAATGCTTATTTGAAATAAAAAATAAGTAATTCTCAAAAAAAGTTTGGTGTTTTTGCTATGCACATGCTCAGCATAGAAAAATGTTCCTCTGTAAAATGTATAACATTCAGGATGAAATATCTGAAGTTCTAGACATTGCTACCTCTTTAGGTGATTTGAACATAGTGATAAGATAGTGTATGGCCTAATTATCTTTTCTTCTCTGACTTCATGCTTTTGAGGATGTTTCATAGAATAACTCCTGAACAACTTTAACTTCACTATGCCAAATCAAAGGCTTATTGAAGAGTAAATGAATAATTTCTCAGTTTTCATTTCTATTCAACCTAATAGAAAAATGAAACTACAGAATAGAGGCTGCATTAGACATAGGAAAATGCTCACAAAGCTGTTTTTAAGTCAATTTGACACTTTAAAACTGAGAATGCCAACAAGTGGATAGTGATTCATAGATTTTACTACTTTTAAAAACAAAAGTAAAGAGGTTTTGCATTATATTCTGCTCCAAATAATTCTGTGCGTTGCCGAATTTGTTTAAAGGTTTATGACATTTTAAGCTGTATCCTAGTAGTTTTTTTATATAGATGGTTCCTGACCTATTATGGTTTGACTTTCAGTTTTTGGACATTCCGTAATTTACAACGAGGGTAGCACATCCAGTTAAATCCATCGTAAACCAAGGAGCATGCATATATATAATTTACATTGCATCTTTTCTTAATATACAGTGTGACCCTCTTCATGCCATAATTGCTCAAATATTGGTAACAGGATGTTTTGATTTTGAAAAACTCATATACAATTTTATAATTACTGATACACAATCTGAATTCCAACTGAGTATTTTTTTGACAATAAACTCATTTTTATTCTATAAGTTTCTCAATAATGTGGACCAGTAATATGTAGAATACATACCTACATTATGGTAGAAATTTTAAAGGATAGAACTACACAAATGCAAATATATCTGAATAAAACAGTATTATTTTATTGCATGTTTTCTCTATATTAATTCCTGGCTATGAAAGAAGGAAAATTTATAATTGTCCGTTCATTCTGCCTGTTTCTATTATCCAACAAAAGTCTTGTTCATGAATAGCATCGCTTTAGAAAACTCAGAAATTAAATATGTGACTCTTTTGCCCAAAATACTCAGTGTGGTCATTGTCAGAACAGGTTTTTTTTTCTTTCTTATTCTTTTCTCTTTGTAAAAGATTTCAGCTTTTATTAATAAAAGTTTTATTTGTTTTAATTTGGAATCGTTCGTTTATTATTTGGTTTTGTTTTTGTTTTTCCATTTATTTATTGTATTTTAGGTTTTGGGGTACATGTGTAGAACATGCAAGATTGTTGCATAGGTACACACGTGGCAGTGTGATTTGCTGCCTTCCTCCCCATCACCTACATCTGGCATCTCTCCCCTTGCCATCTCTCCCCAACTCCCCACCCCCCACCGTCCCTCCCCTATTTCCCCCCAACTGACCCAAGTGTGTAGTGCTCCCCTCCCTGTGTCCATGTGTTCTCATTGTTCAACACCCGCCTATGAGTGAGAACATGCGGTGTTTGATCTTCCGCTCTTGTGTCAGTTTGCTGAGAATGATGGTTTCCAGGCTCATCCATGTCCCTACAAAGGACACAAACTCATCATTTTTGATGGCTGCATAATATTCCATGGTGTATATGTGCCACATTTTCCCTGTCCAGTCTATCATCGATGGGCATTTGGGTTGGTTCCAGGTATTTGCTACTGTATCTAGTGCTGTAATGAACATTCGTGTGCATGTGTCCTTATAGTAGAACGATTTATAATCCTCTGGATATATACCCAGTAATGGGATTGCTAGGTCAAATGGAATTTCTATTTCTAGGTCCTTGAGGAATCGCCACACTGTCTTCCACAATGGTTGAACTAATTTACACTCCCACCAACAGTGTAAAAGTGTTCCTATTTCTCCACATCCTCTCCAGCATCTGTTGCCTCTAGATTTTTTAATTATCACCATTCTAACTGGCGTGAGATGGTATCTCAATGTAGTTTTGATTTGCATTTCTCTGATGACCAGTGATGATGAGCATTTTTTCAAATGTTTGTTGGCCTCATGTATGTCTTCTTTTGTAAATTATCTGTTCATATCCTTTGCCCACTTTTGAATGGGCTTGTTTGTTTTTCTATTGTAAAACTGTTTTAGTTTTTTGTAAATTCTGGGTATCAGCCCTTTGTCAGATGGATAAACTGCAAAAATTTTTTCCCACTCTGTTGGTTGCCGATTCACTCTAATGACTGTTTCTTTTGCCGTGCAGAAGCTGTGGAGTTTAATTAGGAACCATCCAACTGAGTATTTTTTTTAAATTTAAGATACCAGTTATAAAACAGTACTACTTTGTAACACACACTGTTGTCAAATTGGACCTTTGTTCTTTATAAATGGCTAAGATTACAAGCAGATTTTCGACTAGGAAACTGTGAAGAAAACCCAATTGAAAGTTTTAAAAGAAAAAATTTTGAAATTGCTTACACTCCTAATTAAGAATTTAGAAAGCTGACATGAGCTTAATATTAAATATATAATTATTTTTCTAATATCAGTGTAAATTTTCTTTCCATTTCTGAGCTACTATAATGTGGGTAAAACTGACCTTATGGTGTCTCTTATTTTAAGTAAAGAAACTAACTTCATACCTTAAAAGTAGTCACCACTATGTTCACAGTCTCATCATTATCCCAAATAGTTCCAAAGATTATTATTATTTCATTCTTTTGACACAAAGACCTTACTGGACTTTTACCCTTTTGTACATATTGCTAAGTACTAACCTTTTCATGGGTATATTTTTCTTTAAAAACAAAATTCTTTTGCACTGTTATCACCATTGCTATCTCTCACTGATACCATGGCCATTCTTACCAGTTACCTAATAATAATAATAATAATAATAATAATAATAATAATAAAAAGTCTACATGTTTGCTTTAGTTCTTACGGAATTTCTCTGAAAAACTTGATCTCAGCACTTCTCATCTAATTTTTTTGGACTACGGGTAACAAGTTGGATGAGTTAAATAGGGAGAGTGTTTCCCGTATCTTACTATATACAATTTTTTACTATATAAAATTCTATAAAAGAATATTTTTTCAATCAAAGATTATTAAAATACAATCATTGAAGCTTATCTCAAACATTCATTGTAAGCCTGCTTTATCTATGTACTTTGTCCTTAATTTCTAAGTTAATAAGATAAATTACCTACATCTGGTTCTTTTAAATCTTACAAATGTTTCAGAGTTCATCAAATGTTACAGGTTTAAATCATTTTAAAACCCTCTGACCTATCTCTATTAAACACATTTCTTCTACAGCTATTAATTAACTATCAATTACTGACATAGCTGATCCTCCCTAGTTTCACTGAAGTCTCTCAAACGCTAAAATTAAAAAATATATATATTCTCAAATGGCTGGACTTTTACATATATTCCTCTCATTCAATTTTTTTCTGCTAAGATAAATTTATTTTTAGCTTTCTTTAAGGAAACATCTTAGATATCAGTTAGCTGGCGAGTTAGGTAGATAGTGCAGTTATCTCCTATGCTTCCCTTTCTGTACAATTGATCACTTGATCTGTTGTTATAAATTGTCACACTGTATATAACAAAATCAGGATACTTGTCTTATGTCAACCATCAATCTCTCCAATAATAGCCCATAAATATTTTCCTCATCTAATACATTTCTGTAAACTCACAATTGAAAATTTATTAACCAACTGGAACATACAGGTATTGGAGCACAGGCCAAAGTGGCAGTGGCAGCTGAGAGACATTTTTGTATCCTGTCTGCCCTCTACAAAGCAGAGCCAAATCTGGGTCATTACATTCAGCAGGGAGCTTTGAAACACCTTCCAACTTTGTACAGCAGGATGCTGAGTGTCTTTTGACCTAGTTTTGCACACAGGAAATGCAAGGCTGCCAGAACATGGAGGATGGAAGTGTTAGGTTGTTAGATCTATGACTTTTAGTTGCAGGAAGGATTCCTAAAATGTTGGCTTCATGATTCTCCCCTTTCCAGTAATGTAATTACGCTTGCTGCCTCTTGGCTCAGAGGTAAATATTCCTTCATATGACTCTTTCAGATTGTATGCAAACTGAAAACTGACCAAGATGGTCTTAATATTTCCCTCGGTTTGACTAAACTTTGGACAGAATTCTTCCTGACTCTATGCTGACCCCTCTTTTTTTTTTTTTTTTTTTTGATACTCATTAAAACAACAACAACAACAACAACATGGAATTGTAAATTTTTTTCTCTAGTCCTATGAGATGCCTTTTTAAAAACCTCTTGCTAGTTTTACAACCCAGTATTTCTTTTTCTCAAAGGCCTGAACACCGCATCTTTGAAATATACAGATCAAGGGAATAGCTCCTCTATGGCCCAGTTTCTGGAAGAGAGTAGAAGCCTAACTTGGGTGAACAAATTGCTTAAGTTGTAAAACTATCCTAAAGATGAGAAAGTTTACTTTTCCCTTTAGTAAAACCTATTAACAAGCACAGATGGACCTGTCCTCTTCCTCTGATGTTGGCACTTAAAAATCCTCCTTTTCTTTGTTTCAGTAAATTTCAGACTGAGTTTGACTCTGTCTCCTATTGTAATATCATTGAATAAAGTCTTCTTTACCTGTTTAACTTTGTCTAGTACGATTTTTGCTTTATCTTAACATTACTTTAAAACTGTAAAGACCAAAAAAGTCTAAGTATTTTCCTTACATTGCTGCTGAGATTAAGCAGCCAGAGCATGTGCACTTTTTTTTCCCCCAGGCAGCTTCATTTACTGAGCGCTATATTAGTGTTCGCAAATTCTTCATGATAAGTGAAATCCTGAAAGAGGTCAGAGTCCGCCCAGTTCCCAGGTATTTTGGCTCTAATGGTTGATCTTCACAATGTCATCTCTTGTTTTTCTGTTAGCAGAAACGGTGCAAAAATAAAACTCCTTAAACTGGGTTCCTGCTGCTTTGACAACTAGGCCAGAACCTGCGTTTCTTCATCTCACACCAGTATTAAGAATTTAGGCAAAATGCACCACATTCCATTTCTAAGAAATAATACGTAAGACAAACCATCAATATATACTGCCTGCCTTGGTTTCTCGCACAAGATTTTACATCTCCCCTCTTCTTGCTAAATGTAAGTAGTTATTAATAAGTGTTAAGGGAGTGTAAGCCCTGATAACGCTCTGCATGTTTTATGCCTTCTAACGCTCTTAACTTTTGGCATTATATCACATTTATTTCCATATCTACATCTTCTCTTCATTTGGTCTGTGAGCTTCTAGAGGGAAAATACATAGATTTATTAGTTTATTCTCTACATACACAACTAATGCTTGTATATTGAGTAATATTCAACAAATATTCACTAAAATGGCGAAATTATTTGAATGCACTAATTATAACACGATACAAAGATCAACAGAAAATATCAACATAGATTTAAAAAATAACACAAAAATGTCATTTGCACAACTCTAAGTATCTTTAGTACCCATTTCGACTACATTTTTCAAGTCCACAATCAATATTTTGTGAAAGATTTTACGTTAAAGTAACACATTATAGGGAAAACGTTATTTGAACCCACCATTTCCAAAAGAAAAGACCATTAGAATTTCTTTTCTTCCTAAGCAAATATGAACATGAATTTATGTCTAACCTGTTTTTCTCCCAGGTTCTACCATTTATTTATGTAAACCAGTTTAAATCCTTTGTGCAAAAAACAAAGTGTATATGTATACATATATACATTTGTAATTTCAGTGACAATAAAAGTTAGTCTGATTTTTGATCTGCTAAATAGTTTTCAACTGAAAAGATACAGGATTTTTTTTTAAGCTTTAAATCCTATACTTAAAGGAAATGAGCTACAATTCATAAGACATCAATATGATGTTATAATTATTTTGCCATACCTGTATATGCAAACTGGACAAGGTCCCAGAGGGCATTGGGGTCTATGCCTTCCATTTTGATCTCTTCTTGCTTGGCTTCACAAACATCGCTTGTAAACATGGCCGCAAAATAGTCGGAGACTGAACTCAGAACAAGCCTGAAAGAGTCACAGGTTTTAATTTAGGCTATGAATGTAAGGCAGAAAATAACTGTGTCAACCAGAATGCAAAGAAGAGCAGAAAATCAATCTATTGATCAATCAATTAATGCATTATATTTATTGACTTATGAGTTGTACTTTACAAAAAAAAATCTTCCTTAGCTTTTCATCATAGGGCATTCTCATACACTTTCTTCTTTCACTTTAAAAATATTTTACCATTTAGGGCTTCAGCCCTTTTAAATAATACATTTTATTTTTCTGTATATAATGATTCACCTTTCACCATGCTAACTTGCCCCACTGAATTATGGTATCATCTCTATAATAAATTTGAATTCATAGTGTATATTGATGTGTTGCTGAGATTTTTATTATGTTTTGTTTATTTGCCTGTTCTTAGGCCAGCAAAACAGTATGTTAAATTCTAAAGATACCTTTATTACCAATAAGGCAAATACCTTCTTTTAATATTTTAAATTTAACTATTAGTAAAATTTTTTTCTTTAATAAGTAGAGTTTTAGGCTTCAAGTTTAAATCACTTTTTAAGTTTTAATCATAATTCCTAAAGCATTTTGATTTAAAAATGCATTAATTTTTTATTTGGGGAGATTTAGAATATTTTTCATATAAATTCATTCCATTTAAAAGTATAAAATATCGCTGAATTCAGGGTACTTTGCTTCCTTTTCGATCTTAAAGTTTTTCCAAAATTGCTATATGTAATCTTGGTTGATTCTTATATTGCTACAGTTTTGTTGGCATTGTGTATACTATCTATTTTTTATTCTATTTTTGTTGTTTTTTTGTCTGTTAGAATTTATTAACTGATAAATTAATAGATTCATCCTTTATCTGGCACATCTGGTGAATTATTTTTACTAATTCTTTTGATTCTGCTACTTATTTTACATTTAGGTAAATGACCATATCATCTGCAGTGACGTTCTTTTGACTTCTTCCTATTCATTCTGGGTAACCTCTCTTCTTTCCCTTTCCTTACAACCTCATCTGCGACGTCCAGTGCTGTGTTAAACAGTTCCTCTGTCACATAGGCATTTTCTGTTTTGTTCTATATTAAAAGAAATGCATTTAAAATTTCTCTCTTTAGTATGACACCTGCTGAATATATTTGGTATAAAAGATTTACTACGTTGGAAAAACCTCTTTAATTTCTAGTTTTGCAAAAACTTTTTATAATATTTGAGTATTAAAATTTATAATGTGAATATTTTAGAATGAAAAAAATTAATGATATTTTCAAGTGTAATTATAAGATAAATACATCTCTATTTTATTTTTTGTTTTCCTGATCTGATTTTGAATTTAGATTATAGTAGCCTCATAATATGAACTGGGAGTTACAACTCTTTAATTTTGTGTAATAACCTTTAGAATAAAGCAACTACTTTTTTCTTTAAGATATTCCAGAAATTACCTGAAAAACCATCTGCATTTGGCTATTTTTGAAGAAGGCTTTCCTAATATCACTTCCATTATTTATTAAGTCACAAGGCTTATTCAAGTGCTCTGTTTCTTCATACATCCAATTCTGCATCTTAAACTTTCCAAAGTGTTTTCCACTTTATTGAGATCCTAACATTTATTTATTTATAATTTCAACATTTTTTTTAGAGACAGGATCTCATTCTGTGGTCTAGGATATTGTGCAGTGACATGATCATAGCTCCTTGCAGCCTTGAACCCCAGGGCTTAAAGCGATCCACCTGCCTCAGCCTCCTGAGCAGCTGGTACAACTTGTAGAAGCTACCACACAACATGGATTCTAAAATATCTAATGTATGTAGTTCACAAAATTACATTTGGGTTTAATTGTATCAATTCTTATTTGTTTTTAATTTGCTCTAGTTGTTCTTTGGATTCATGTTTGTATTGTAATTATTTCATATCATTCATTGTTTTTCACGTGTGTATGCACACATATGTGTGTGTTTAAAGTGGTTGCTTTGGGGCAGGAACCAGAATTTTGTTTTCCATAAAGGGCCAAATAGTAAATATTTTACATGTTGAGAATTATGTACATAGTCTCAGTTGCATATTTGCCTTTAGAATAAAAACTCAATCAGTTGAAAATTCAAAAATGAATTTTAGCTTATGGTTGACACAAAAACAAGCTGCATAGCAGATCTGGCCCCTGCACAGATGTCTGCTGAATTTATCTGGAGATTACATTAACCAATAGTCTACCTTCATGGATATTGTAAGAAATTCACAACATAAAACACCTCCTCTGCTCAGTCAAGAATCGAAAAGAAGAACATATATGTGATAGCAAAAATGTATTTAAATGTACCGCCTTTTTCACCATTTTTGGTGTTCTTCATTTTTGATGTGGACTTTAATCTGGTATCAATATTGGAAGAAATGTCTTTAGTTATTTCTTGTACTCTAAGTCTGTTGGCAAAAAATATTACATGGCTTTCATTTATCTCAAGATAATTTTATTTAGCTGCATGTCTAGCATCTTTTAAAAGTTATTTACACATGATATAGGATTCTAGGGTGAGTTTCTTTTGGAACTTGAAATACCGGAATTTATCAATTAGGTACCACTGTTGTAGTTTTTTTTGTTTGTCAGTTTGTTTGTTTGCTTGTTTTAAAAATAGGGCCTTGCTTTGTCACCAAGGCTGGAGTCCAGTGACACGATCATAGCTCAGCTCACTGGTGCCTCAAACTCCTGGGCCCATGCAATTCTTCTGTCTTAGCCTCTCAAGCAACTAGGGCCACAAGCAGTTGTTACCATGCCCAGCTAGTATTTTTTTTTTTTTTTTTTGTAGAGATAGGGTCTTGCTATGTTGCCCAGTTGGTCTTGAGCTCCTGGCCTTTAGTAATCCTCCTGCCTCATCCTATCAAAGCACTGGGGTTACAGGCATGAGTCACTGCACCCAGACCACCCTATTTTTAATAGAAAACTAGCTTTCATTCTTACTATTGTTTTTCTGATGTGATATGTCCTTTATTTTTGTTTTTAAATTTTTCTCTTGATCTTAGGGTTTTAGTTATTTAGCTGTAAGTGGGACTTAATATTTACTCAGAATATGATTTTCTGAGCTTCCTGGAGCAGTGGATGGATTTTTTTTAAATCAAATTTTGAAAATTATCTGCAAAATTTACTATATTTTCACCCAGTTATCTCTCTGACATTTTCTAGGACTCAAATTGCATATATGGTTCAACAACTGAGAATGCTACATACGCTGTTCAATCTTAATTGATTTTACACTCCATTTTTCTTTTACTCACTGTTTTACTTTAGGTAATTTCTAATCACTTGAATTTTCTCAAATGTCTTTATACTCTCAATTGCTTTATTCATTGTTACCTATCTTTTCCTGTAAATAGTTTGAATTATTTGTGATAGTTACTTTTTTCCCTTTTCTAATACTTTAAACACCTGGGTCATCTCTTGGTAAATTTCTACTGACTGATTTTTGTTTGAACGACGGATTACAATCTCCTGCTTTTTCCATCTACAGTAAGATTTGATTGTTTAACAGATACCATACTTCCCCCCAAAAATGTAGAGGCTAAGAAGGGAGCTAGCCTTTAGTTCTTAGGTGTTGTTATTTGTTCTCTGTTTTGTTTTGGCTGTTATTGACATATTCACGGCCTTTTGATGGCTTTAAAGTATAATTATTTGGTTTATCTGATGGAAAACAGAATTACGAATACAATTACACCTCATTTTACCGCATTTCACTTTACTGTGCTTTGCAGATATTGCAGTGTTTTAAATAATCAATGGTTTACAGCAACTCATGATCTAGCAATTCCATCAGCACCATTTTTCCAACAGCTTATGCTCACTTCATGTATCTTTGTTGCATTTTGGTAATTCTAGCAACATTTCAAATATTTTATTGTTATATCTGTTATCATATTTGATCAGAGATCTTTGATGTTACAATTGTCCTTGTTTTGGGGTGTCATAACTATACGCATATCAGACAATAAACGGTAAGTGTTGTTCATATTCTGACTGCTTAACAGGCCACCCCCTCATTTCTCCCTGTCTCCATGGATTTCTCTATTCCCTGAGACACAGTATTAAAAATAGCCAATTAATAACCCTGCAATGGCCTCTAAGTGTCCGAGTGAATGGAAGTGTTGCCTGTCTCTCACTTTAAATCAAAAGCTAGAAACGATTAAGCTTAGCAAGGGAGGCATGTAGAAAGTGGAATGAGACTGAAAGCTAGGCCTCTTTCGCTAAACACTTAGTCAAGTTGTGAATGCAAAGGAAAAGTTCTTGAAGGAAATTAAAAGCGTTACGCTAGTGAACACATGAATAATATAAAGCAAAACAGACTTATTTCTGATATGGAGAAAGTATGGGTGGTCTGGATAGAAGATGAAACTCGTCACAACATTTCTTAAGCCAAAGCCTAATCAGGAGGAAGGCCCTCCCTCTCTTTGGTTTCATGAAGTTTGAGAGAGGAGAAAGGTGAGGAAAATGCAGAAGAAAAGTACAAAATTGGCAGAAATTAGTTTACCAAGTTTAAGGAAAGAAGCCTTCTCCATAACTTAAAAGTGCAAAGTGAAACAGCAAGTGGGTTGGGGCAAAAGTTACTTTATTTTTTGCTGTTATTTTAACATCAAAACCCGCAATTAATTTTGTATCAACCTAATAGAAGCTGCAGCTTCTATGACCATTGATGAAAGTGGCTACACTAAACAACAAATTTTGAATGTTGACCATATATAGAAAGAAGATGTCATCTAGGATTTTCATAGTTAGAGAAGTCAACGGCTGCCTTCAGAGTTTCTAAGGACTAACGTACCTGGTGAGTTTAAGTTGAAGCCAATGCTCAGTACCATTCTGAAAATTTTAGGGCACTTAATAATTATGTTTTGGCTACTCAATCAGTACTTTAGAAATGGAACAGTAAAGCCTGGATGACAACGTATCTGTTAGCAGAATGGATGGCTTACTGAGTATTTTAAGCCCACAGTTGAGACTTACTGCTCAGAAAAAAAAGAAATCTTTTCAAAACATTATTGCCTCATTGACAATGTGCCTGGTTACTCAAGAGCTCTGATAGAGATGTATAAGGAGATTAATCTTGTCTTTCGGCCTGCTAACACATCCAGTCTGGAGCCCATTAAGAAATAGTTTTGACTTTCAAGTCATATTATTTAAAAATATATTTCCTTGCTATTTCCTTTTTATTTGTACAGATTTTTGGTACATGGGCCATTTTATTACACGCATAGATCATGTAATGATCAAGATAGGCCTTTAAGGGTTTCCATCCTCTAAATAACGTATATTGCACCCATTAACCAATTTTTTAGCATCCTTCCCCTTCCCACCTCCTCACTCTTTTGGATCGCCATTGTCTATTATTCTACTCTCTATGTCCATGTAATCACATTTTTTTTTAGCAACTGCTTATTAGTGAGGACATACCATATTTGTCTTTCTGTGCCTGACTTGTTTCACTTAAGAAACTGACCTCTAAGTCCATCCATGTGGCCATGAATGACAGTATTTCATTCTTTGTTATGGCTTAACAGTATTCCATGTGTACCTATATCATATTTTATTTATCCACTCATCCACTGATGAACAATTTGGTTGATTCCATATATCTGCTACTGTGAATAGTGGTGCAATAAATATATAAGCACTGGTTTTTCAATATATTGATTGCTTTTCCTTTGGGTTGACACTCAGTAGTCAGATTGCTGCACGGAATGTTAGTTTTATTTTTATTTCTTTGAAAAATAAGTCTGTAGATGCTTTAAATAATAATTCCTTGGAGGCATCTGGCAAAGTAAGTTTAAAGCTTTCTGGAAATTTTTACTCTCCTACATATCATTAAGTACATTCATAAGTCATAGGACAAAGTAAAAATGTCAACTAGGAGTTTGCAATAAAAGAAGATTCCAACCCTCATGGATGACTTTGAAGAGTTCAAGACATCAGTGGAGGAAGTAATCTCACTGGAAGTATCCCCTAGCCTATGAACTAGAATTAAAAGTGGAGTCTGAAGATGTAACCAAATTGCTGCAATCTCATGATCAAGTTTGAATGGATGAAGAGTTGCTTCTTAAGGATGAGCAAAAAAAGTGATTCTAGTGATGGTATCTACTCCTGACAAAAATGCTGTGACATCATTGAAATGACAAGAAAGAATTTAGAATATTACACAAACAGGCGGGGCATGGTGGCTCACTTTGAGAGGCGGCTAGTGGATCACTTGAGGCCAGGAGTCCAAGAACAGCCTGGGAAAGATGGCAAATCACTGTCTTTTCTAAAAATACAAAACTTAGGTGGTTGTGGTGTCACGTGCTTCCTGTAATTCCTGCTACTGGGTGGCTGAGGCATAAGAACCACTTGAACCTGGGAAGTGGAGTTTGCAGTGAACCAAGATTTCACCACTGCACTCCCACCTGGGGCCACAAAGCAAGACTCTGAATCAAAAAACGAAAACCCAAA
>NW_016107344.1:5504694-5586428 GCF_001604975.1 Cebus imitator
TTTTGGTCACGAAGTCCTTGCCTATGCCTATGTCCTGAATGGTTTTGCCTAGATTTTCTTCTAGAGTTTTTATGGTGTTAGGTCTTATGTTTAAGTCTTTAATCCACCTGGAGTTAATTTTAGTGTAAGGTGTCAGGAAGGGATCCAGTTTCTGCTTTCTGCACATGGCTAGCCAGTTTTCCCAACACCATTTATTAAACAGGGAATCCTTTCCCCATTGCTTGTTTTTGTCAGGTTTGTCAAAGACCACATAAACAGAACCAAAGACAGAAATCACACGATTATCTCAATTGATGCAGAGAAGGCCTTTGACAAAATTCAACAGTCCTTTATGCTAAAAACCCTCAATAAGCTAGGTATTGACAGAACGTATCTCAAAATAATAAAAGCTATTTACGACAAACCAACAGCCAATATCATACTGAATGGGCACAAACTGGAAGCATTCCCTTTGAAATCTGGCACTAGGCAAGGATGCCCTCTCTCACCACTCATATTCAATATAGTACTGGAAGTTCTATCCAGAGCAATCAGGCAAGAAAAGAAATAAAGGGTATTCAAATAGGAAAGGAGGAGGTCAAATTGTCTCTATTTGCAGACGACATGGTTGTATATCTAGAAGACCCCATTGTCTCAGCCCCAAATCTCCTGAAACTGATAAGCAACTTCAGCAAAGTCTCAGGATGCAAAATCAATGTGCAAAAATCACATGTATTCCTATACACCAATAAGAGGCTTAAAGAGAGCCAAATCAAGAACAAACTGCCATTCACAATTGCCACAAAGAGAATAAAATACCTAGGAATACAACTAACAAGGAACGTTAAGGACCTCTTCAAGGAGAACTACAAGCCACTGCTCAACGAAATAAGAGAGGACACAAACAGGTGGAGAAACATTTCATGTTCATGGTTAGAAAGAATCAATATCGTGAAAATGGCCATACTGCCCAAAGTAATTTACAGATTCAACGCTATCCCCATCAAGCTACCAATGACCTTCTTTGCCGAACTGGAAAAAACCACCTTAAACTTCATATGGAACCAAAAGAGAGCCCGCATAGCCAAGTCAATTCTAAGCAAAAAGAACAAAGTGGGAGGCATCACACTACCAGACTTCAAACTATACTACAATGCTACAGTAATTAAAACAGCATGGTACTAGTACCAAAACAGAGATATAGACCAATGGAACAGAACAGAGGCCTCGGGGGTGACTGT
Organism: Cebus imitator; assembly: GCF_001604975.1. Lineage (NCBI taxonomy): Eukaryota > Metazoa > Chordata > Mammalia > Primates > Cebidae > Cebus > Cebus imitator. The sequence goes on from NW_016107344.1 coordinate 5,505,915, forward strand.
TAGTATTTTTTAGCAATAAAGTATTTTTAAAATAACTGTATATACACATACATACATGATGATGTAACACCATTATACACTTATTAGATTATGGTATGGTATAAATAGAGCTGTTATATTTGCTAAGAAACAAAAAATGTTGATGACTGGCTTAATTGTGATATTCACTTCATCTTGGTAGTATAGAATCCAACCCGCAATACCTCCAAAGTGTGCCCTTATGGAAAGGGAGAAGACTTAAAAAATGGAAACTATGAAATGGGATTGAAATTGAAGGTATTGATATAAATTATTTGTTTTAAACATAAAATATATAAATTTGTATTTGTGTTTATATATATGTATGGATGTGTACATGTCTGCCAAAGACTTCTTAGGAAAAGAACAGACTGCAGAAAGGAGCAAGGCAAGCATAAAATCAGCCTAGAATTCCTTTTGTTGCAGAAACTAAAGAAGGGCTCAGAACAACTGAGGATTTGTCAAAAGAATTATAGTGATGCTTACATCTACATCTGTAAATAAAAAACCAGAACTTTGAATGCACTTTTTTCCTAAGAACACTGTAAAAGAAAAGAAAGGTAGTTAGATCAATACAGGAAATAGTTATCTAAAACTTTTCATAATTTTCTATTCAGGAGAATTTTTTTTCATTTATTTATTTTGAAGTTTCATCTGCTATATAATTTATCTTATATATAAGATAAGTGGAAGGGCATGGAATCATTTAACTTTAACACAAAAGACATTCCTTTAACTATAATAAATGCCTTACCTATGTAATCTATGCATTTAATAAATGCCTTATAAGATTTGTGGTTTAAAATATTTTATTAATATTAATGCTAAACACTCTATCATCAAAACTGAAAGAGCTAGAGGAACAACATCAAACAAATTCAAAAGCTAGCAGAAGACACGAAATAACTAAGATTAGAGAAGAACTGAAGGAGATAGAGATACAAAAAACCCTTCAAAAATTAATAAACCAGGAGTTTGTTTTTTGAAAAAATCAACAAAATAGACAGCCTGCTAGCCAGACTAATAAAAAAGAGAGAAGAATCAAATAAATGCAATAAAAAATTATAAAGGGGATATAACCAAGGATTCCACAGAAATACAAACTACCATCAGAGATTACTACAAACAACTCTATGCACACAAACCAGTAAATCCAGAAGAAATGGATAAATTCCTGGACATTTACACCCTCCAAAAACTAAACCAAGAACAAGTTGAATCCCTGAATAGCACAATAACAAGGTCTGAAGTTGAGGCAGCAATTAATCGCCTACGCACTAAAAAAAAGTCCAGGTCCATACAGGTTCACAGTCGAATTCTACCAGACATACAAAGAAGAGCTGGTACCATTACTTCTGAAATAATTCCAAACAATTCCAAAACAGGGACTCCTTCCCAACTCATTTTATGAGACCAATATCATTCTAATACCAAAACCAGGCAGAGACACAACTGAAAAAGAAAACTTCAGGCCAATATCTATGATGAACATCATTGCAAAAATCTTCAATAAAATACTGGCAAACCGAATGCAACCGCATATCAAAAAGCTTATCCATCACGATCAAATAGCCTTCATCCTGGTACAACATACACAAGGCTGTTACAATATAGGCAAATATATAAATGTAATACATCACATAAACAGAACCAAAAACAAAACCAACATGATAATCACAATAGATGCAAAGAAGGCCTTCGACAAAATTCAACAGCCCTTTATGTTAAAAACTCTCAATAAACTAGGTATCGATGGAATGTATCTTAAAGTAATAAAAGCTATTTATGACAAACCCACAGCCAATAACAAACTGAATGGGGAAAAACTGGAAGCATTCCCTCTGAAAACAGGCACTAGACAAGGGTGCCCTCTTTCACCATTGCTATTCAACATAGCATTGCAAGTTCTAGATAGAGCAATCAGGCAAAAAGAAGAAATAAAGGGTATTCAATTAGGAAAAGAGGAAGTCAAATGTCTCTATTTGCAGATGACATGATGTATATTTAGAAGACCAAATCGTCTCAGCCTCAAATCTCCTTAAGATGATAAGCAACTTCAGCAAAGTCTCAGGATACAAAATCAATGCGCAAAAATCACAAGCCTTCCTATACACAAATAACAGACTTAAAGAGAGCTAAATCAAGAACGAACTGCCATTCACAATTGCTACAAAGAGAATAAAATACCTAGGAATACAACTAACACAGGATGTTAAGGACCTCTTCAAGGAGAACTACAAATCACTGCTAAACGAACTAAGAGAGGACACAAATAGATGGAAAAACATTCTATGCTCATGGTTAGGAAGAATCAGTATTGTGAAAATGGCCATACCGCCCAAAGTAATTTATAGAGTCAATACTCTCCCCATCAAGCTACCACTGATCTCCTTCACAGAACTGGAAAAAACTACCTTAAACTTCATATGTAACCAAAAAAGAGCCCACATAGCCAAGACAATGCTAAGCAAAAAGAACAAAGCTGGAGGCATCATGTTACCTGACTTCAAACTATACTACAAGGCCACAGTAATCAAAACAGCATGGTACTGGTACCAAAACAGAGATATAGACCAATGGAACAGAACGGGGGCTCAGATGTAACACCACACATCTACAACCATCTGATCTTTGACAAACCTGACAAAAACAAGCAATGGGGAAAGGACTCCCTGTTTAATAAATGGTGCTGGGAAAACTGGCTAGCCACATGCAAAAGCTGAAACTGAACCCCTTCCTTTCACCTTACACAAATTTAACCCCATATAGATTACAGATTTAAACATAAGACCTAACACCATAAAAATGCTAGAAGAAAACTTAGGCAATACCATTCAGGACATAGGCATAGGCAACAACTTCATGACTAAAACACCAAAAGCAATGGCAACAAAAGCCAAAATAGACAAATGGGATCTAATTAAACTTAAGAGTTTCTGCATAGCAAAAGAATCATTAGAGTGAACTGGCAACCAACAGAATGGGAGAAAATTTTTGCAAGCTACTCATCTGACGAACAGCTAATATCCTGAATCTACAAAGAACTAAAGCAAATTTACAAAAAAAAAACAACAACAAAAACAAACAAACAAACAAAAAAAAAACAAACAACCCAATGGAAAAGTAGGCAAAGAATATAAATAGACATTTTTCAAAAGAAGATATTTATGCAACCATCAGTCATATGAAAAAATGCTCATCATCGCTGGTTACTAGAGAAATGCAAATCAAAACCACATTGAGAAATAGGAACACTATTACACTGTTGGTGGGAGTGTAAATTAGTTCAACCATTGTGGGATACAGTGTGGCGATTCCTCAAGGACCTAGAAACAGAAATGCCATTTGACTCAGCAATCCCATTACTCTGTATATACCCAAAAAATTATAAATTATTCTATTATAAAGACACTAGCACACCTATGCTCATTGTGGCACTGTTTACAATAGCAAAGACCTGGAACCAACCAAATGCCCATCAATGATAGACTGGATAAAGAAAATCTGGCACATATACCTCGTGGAATACTATACAGCCATAAAAAAGACGAGTCCATATCCTTTGTAGGGACATTGATGAATCTGGAAACCATCATTCTCAGCAAACTGACACAGAACAGAAAACCAAACACTGCATGTTCTCACTAGTAGGTGGGTGTTGATCAATGAGAACACATGGACACAGGGATGGGAACATCACACACTGGGATCTGTTGGGGGGAGGGGGACTAGGGGAGGAACAGTGGTGGGTGGGGAGTTTGGGGAGGGATAACATTGGAAGAAATGCCTGATGTAGGTGATGGAGGTATGTAGGCAGAAAACCACCACTGCATGTGTATACCTAGGCAACAATCCTGCAAGATCTGCAAATGTACTCCAGAACTTAAAGTATAATAATTAAAAAAAAAAACTGTAAAAAGTAATTAACAAATGTATACATCAAAGCTGGAAACAAGGTTAATAAATAACTGCCTGAATAAATGTGAATTGTTTTAATTATAAAAAAAGTTATAAAACAATATGAAACTTAATATTCTTTCCTTATTTACGTATTTTTTCTGATTTTTGTTCTTTTGTTTTGTTTTGTTATTATCCTAGAGCACAGCCTTTGGAGATATGGTTTCTTTTAAACAATGAAAATGTAAGCTCTCTGAAGGCAGGGCTTTTGGTCTGTATTGTTCGCTGATTGAACTGCATCCTCCATGTGTAAAATACTGTCTGATATGTAATAAGCCTTTATTAAATACTTATTGAATGAATGAGTCAATAAACAATAGTATCACCTAAAAAATTAATTCTGAGGATGGCAGCATGTTGGACATATCTAAAGTTCTCAGTATCTGATGTATTTATTTTGGGTAGTTAGTAACTAAAACATCAACTTTTTATAATCTTAGAGTTTCACAAAATGACTATGACAGATATCTTTAAATATTACATACCAATTAATCAGTGTCAAATGATCAGTTTTATGAAAAGCACTAATTAAAACATTATATGATACAAACTAGATTATTAAACCATTACATGATAATAAACTAGAGGATAAATATATTCCCTATGCATATGAAATATTATATCATAAATAATCAGCTTAATCTTACAATAAAATGTCTGTATTTGCAACAAGGCCACATCTCCATATAGCAAAATATTGTGTAACCTATATTATTCAATTTTAAATAATTACACAGTATCTTCTCTGTCAACTATAACATACTAAATACTGCTGACTCAGTAAGAAAAGTGCAGAAAAGTTGATACTGCATTTAGATTTGGTGACATAAATTATGAATTAAATTTTAGAAGAGGGATGTAATGCATAACAGAAATTAATATTTTTTGTAAGTACATATTTAGTTCTGTTAATGCTAGAGAAGCGGGAGTAAAACATGCATAAAGAAGTATATGCACGCAAACACTTTGGAAAATCTCTTATTGAGGTCACTGCAAATTTATTTCCCTCCAAATCACTAAACTTGTGTAAGTTCCGCTTCAATTTATTACAGTGTTTGACATTGTTAACCCCCCATTCCTTTTTTGAATCTATTTTTTAGCTAATGCAGTGCAGACTTCTTATCTCAGCTCACCTCTGATTCACTGACTTTTCTTCCTACTTCTAATCTTTAACCGTCTCACTGCCATACGTTTTGTTCAGGCCTCTACATTTTGCCTTGACATTCACTGTTTCAGAATCATTCTTGAGCATTGACTTAATTATTATTTTAACAGTGTTTTCTATTTGCTTGTTTTTTTTTGTTTGTTTGTTTGTTTTGTTTTGTTTTTGAGATAGAATCTTGCTCTGTCTCCTTTTTTATATTTATTTTTATTTTTTGAACAGAGTCTCGCTCGTTGCCAGGCTGGAGTTCAGTGGCAGGATCTCGATTCACTGCAACCTCCACCTTCCAGATTCAAGCGATTCTCCTGCCCCAGCCTCCCGAGTAGCTGGAACTACAGGCAAGCATCACCATGCCCAGCTATTTTTTGTATTTTTAGTAGGGATGGGTTTTCACCATGTTAGCCAGGATGGTCTTAATCTCTTGACCTCGTGATCTGCCTGCCTCGGCCTCCCAAAGTGCTGGGATTACAGGCATGAGCCATCATGCCCAGCCAGTGGTTTTGAACCTAACTCTATCTCGAATGCCTGTAGCACTGCTCATCACATACTCCAGTAGCATTTCATTATACCTAAATTAATTTAAACTTAAAGTTTTCCCACTGATATATTTTTTAAATTTATACTTCCCCGTTTCTAATTGGTACACTTCCAGAGTTGAATTTATGAACTTCCAAAGTCAAAATTATGAAATTATCACTATGTTTCTTTCTACTTTGTATCGTATATCAAATATGATGTAAAATCCATTTTTCTCTTTGAATGTGTTGTTGCTCTCTTTAGAGGTACACCCATGTCCCCAGGGTCAGTGATGTTAGTACCTAACAGCATCTAGATGCTCCTGTTTTTCCCAAGAACGTGACTTGGCCTAATAGAAGCTCCTTATTCCCAGGGAGTTTATGTGTTCCTGCTTCTCACACTTCATCCTTCAACTGCCACCACCTCTCCTGACTCTCAACCTATGAGTGGATCTTAAAGTAGTGACTAGAATCTGGGTAAATCCTTGCTTTGGGGTGTGACTTATTCTGCAGGAAGTCATATGCAGAGCTTCCAGAAAGATAAAGATGAAGCAAATCTTCATCCTTGGTTTGTTCCTTCCTCTGCCCTTTCCTGCTTCTGTTTCTTCTGAGGTCAATCTTTCAATCAATCATGAACACCAGGTTCAGCCTCTATTATGAGGGAGCCTATGCTTATGACACCATCATTCAGAGTACTGCTCAGTTCATCTTTTATGTTCATATAGTCTTCATTTCATGCCTGGATTAACCAAAACAGCTTCTCAGATCATTAATTTCTGTTGTGCCTGTCTTTTGTACATTTTCTAAAATCATATCATATTTCAAAGCTACCTTTCTAAATTATGATAGTCAGTCTATTGTGGTTGTTAAAACCATATTTCTGTACCCAGATTGTGTATATTTGAGTTCTAATTTCACCAATTACTGAGTTGTTAACTTGAGTACATTTCAAATTTTTTCTATGCCTCCATTTTCTATATTATAGAGAAAAGTGGGAAATTCAGATTTTTCTGTTTCTTAAAGACAAAATGAATTTGTAAATGCAAACCACTTTAAACAGGGCCTAGAACATAATCTACATGCTGAGTGTTAACTATCATCCTAATCATCATAACTGACTCATTTATGTTATTTCCTCCTCAAGAACCTATATTAGCTTCTAATTAAACATTCTATTTCAAATAAAAACTTATCTACTGGCCCTTAAGGTGTATCATAATCATCTTTGTCCTATTTTTACAGTTTAATTTTCCAGTTATTTACAATATGAACTCTATTTTCACCAAGCAATTATCCTTGTAATTTTTGCAAACAAATTGTTTAGTTCTCTATTTTTTCCGTATTATTATCTTTACTTAAAATAGCATGCCATTTCTTTTCCACTAGGCTTATCTCACACTCAATTTCTCTGAAAACTTTTATAAAACTCTATTAACATTTATAACACTATGTCCATATATTATTCATTTCCTTATTCGGTCATGTCTTGCACTTGGAATTAGAACCATACTACCTTACAGTTATTTGCAACTATAATAATTTCCTTAATTATCTTATAGGTTATCTTTAACTCAAGTATTTTGAAAACTCTACAAGGAAAAGCATTATGTTTTATAATCATTTCGCATCACCAACAGGCCATAGGCCAATGCTACAGTATGTATGATAACTGCTTATTTTAAATAGTACAAAGAAGAATGCTTTGTGGACTGCTGAAATTCTATTATAGACATAAGCAAAGTATTAAAATGATACACAAGTTATCAAGAAAACAAAACAAAAGTTTTTCAGCCTCAATAATTATGTTTTCTGAACTTGCTACAGAGCTATTTTAAACTATCAAACTGAGTGAGAGATTTCGGTGGATGGATGGTTTAGTAAAATGAAAAAAATGCTATTCCTCTTCTATTAAAATTTATGTAAATAAATTTTCCATCAACATAGAGAAGCAATACTATTTGCCTACTCCTGAGTATTAATATATGTTACTTATGTAAGTAATTTCTTTTTAATGTATTTAATGTGGTTTAAGTGCCACTAAATGCATCATTTCAATTGTTACTTTAGCCTCAACTATATACATACTAGTGTACTATAAAGAGCATTAAAATCATACTTCCTGAAATACCTAATTTTTTGTCAAATATTTACAAACAATGAAAACAGAATGTAACACATTTGAAATGCCAAGTGTTTTAGTCTGTAGAATAGAATACTTTTCCTATCCATCAAATATGATCATTTTATTCTTCATTTAACTTTTCATTTGATCATAAATGTACTGCATGCTTGCTGTAAAAATTTAAATAATACACAGTTAAATAAACATTAGCTATCAATGCTTTTAGTGAAAGAGCTATAAATCTTCAATTTATTTTTATGTCAGTTGAAGTTATTTTAATAGCCCCACCATTTTTAGTGTCAATGATTCCAACACCATATACATTTTGCTTGAAGACAATATTTAGTTGTACTAATCAAAACATAAGAAAAGTATTAAATGTATTTATTTATTACTCATAAGATGATTATTTATTATAAGTCAAGAGCTAATTTTGCATTAATTACAGTTGTTGCATCATGGAAATGTATCAATAAAGTGGTACCAAGTACCTGCAATGATTCACAACAGTGCTTGTTCTTTTTAAGTGTCACCAATATTTATTCATATTTGTTTAACTTAGAATCTTAAGATGTATATTACTTATTAAATACTTAGTATGAAAGTTTTAAACTACAGTGTTAAAAAATTAATTGGTAGGACATTAGGCTGAGACATCTCCAGGTTTTTATTTTCTACATTAGCAAAAAAATAACCAATTCAGAGTAATTTAAACAGTCAGAAACCACCAACTAGCCTCTAACTAGGATACTGCTCCCCTTTAACCAATCAAATATTTTCTTTATCTCATTTCCACAGTGTCTTATATAAACTTTACCCTGGTCTCTTTAGGTGGGGCTCTGAAAAACTTGTGGTCTCATGCTACCTGATTCATGAGTCAATGTTTGCTCAAATAAGTCCTTTAAAATAGTAATGTGCCTAAGTTTTTCACTTAACAATGTAAAGAAAATATAAAACTTTATTGAATTGAGTTAGCCACAATGATTTTTAAAAACTAATTTTTCGTATCCTGCTTAAGAAACATAAAGATGATTAATAACAATGTATTTAATATATTCTAAATCTATTAAATGTTTATATGTTCAGAATAATGCCTATAAAAGTAATACATAACTCAGATGTTTTAGAATGATATAAACAAAGAAGAAATTTGATTTCTTACCCAACAGGAATATTGTAAGCAATTTGCATAACTAAGTAATTTAGAAAATAACAGCAATGTATATAAAGAGTAAGAAAGAAAACAATGTAAAATATTATGAATATAGAATAATTGCTCAACAGATTGGTTAAAATGCTTCAAATGAAAAAGAAAATGTTGAATTAAGATTAATAGAGGACTACAAGATTGTAGAAATTATGGGAAACACCATTCTTTTTAAATAAAATAATGAGTATTTGATGTGTTAATATTTTTTGAGTTGACTGACACCTCCTTTTTAAGAATACATATAAAATTACTTAATTTATGAGTTAAGTAAAGTAAATTCAATTACACTCTCAAGAATAGCTCTTACTCTGAAGAATATAATTATTATCTAGTTACTATTTGGGTGCTAACTCAGGATAATTTGTGTTTTTGCCACACATATTATGACACTGATAATTCTCTCAATAATAATGACTATTTGTGAACCCTCTTGCAAATGGTAATTTGATTTTGTAGTCATATTTTGAAAAATAAAATCAATAGTATATTATCAGAATGCTTTCAATAGTTAGCTGACAAACTGGACTCTAAATCACCTACAGTAGTTATTCAATGCCAAATGTCCTTCCCCATATATTTCAAGACACTGACTTCAATTTAACATCCATATTGTAATATTTATCTCATGGTAGAAATATAGTCATTTTTTTCTGGAATTATTTTAGTACTTAGAGCTATTAGCTTTCAATTGCATTATGGCTTTAAAAATAATATTATGTGACACAAATTAAATAATTTTAAATAAATATAAAATAAAAATGTCAATATGAAATATCTTGATTTATTAGTTGATATAAATATATATCCAAGATAATCTTTCTTTAATCTGACAGAATAGCATATTTTATTTCGGATATTAGGCACATTTCCCAAACTAGTGTGCCTAAAATTAGTATGATTGTGAATCCCACAATCCTAGAAAATGGCATTTTCCTCCAGAGTTATCAACACTAGTTATAAGTAGCTTTATTTTTGAACACTTTATAATTGCTCTATTTTAAACAAAAAATATTACCTAAAATAGCATTTTAACTTTTCCACAAAAAATAAGAAAAAAATTAAGTATAAATAAAACAAATAACAAAAAAAACAAGATCTCTTAAAAAATGTGAATCCTTATTTCTGTACTTGTGAATATTATATTCTGCAATATGTATGCCGGTCTGTCACTTTTAAACATGAATGCATGTTTCTAGTAGAGACAGACTACTATACCTATGTGCAGGTATCTTTCGGTTCCCAACAATCAGGATAACATCACAAAGTTGCTGCTGCTTCAAGTAGCTTTCCATCTTTCTGAAGGTTTGCTCAGCATGATGAATGGCTTGATAGAATTCTTCAGAGCTACTGGAGTCCAAATCACTTTGAGGCATCATTGAATGGCCAGGTGATGACAGCCTATAAACCACACACACACACAAAATAATACGGAGATTTATAAAGAGCCAATTATCTAGAATAATATACTGGTTGTTATCATTTTCTTAGGGAAACTAATATATCTGTGTTTACTTTTATATTTTTAATGCAAGGTCAACAAATAAAGGTCATTAATCCATCCATTAAGTGACTGGCTCTAGGAAATAATAAATAAATGGAAAAGTTCTTTTTTCTTCTTTTAACAACTGGCTCTTGAATGTTGACTGGATAAACAATGAAATGAAGGCAGAAATAAACATGTTCTTCGAAACCAACGAGAACAAAGACACAACGTACCAGAATCTCTGGGACATATTTAAAGCAGTGTCGAGAGGAAAATTCATAACAATAAATGCCCACATGAGAAGCAAGGGAAAATCTAAAATCTTGTTTTAAAAAAAGGTTTAAAAACAATCCAGACAATGATTTTTTATATGTAATGCCTGACATTAAAGGAAAAAAGTAGTAGGTCTGTAAAGAAACTGGACACAGTAAGAAAAACAGACAACAGAAACAGTCTTCTGGTGCTACAAATATGTGCAAATATATGGATCACAATTAATAATCAATGTAAAAAATAACTTTCATTAATCTTTTAATATAGATAAGAAGCTGGATAATTTCAAGTCATATAAAAAAATCAAACAGAAACAAATAAAACAAACAACAGCTTAAGATTTTGATAGACAAAATGAACTAGTAAATCGAAAAAAAAATGATGGTATGAAAAATAAGTTAATAGAAAACAAACTAAGTTACTGAGATAAAAATGGAAAACGAAACATTGTAAAATTATAATATTCATGTAATTCATATATTTTGTAATTCTAAAATAGAAGGGAGAGATGATGGGACAAAAGCCATCTGAAGAAATAACAGCCAAGAATTTCCAAAAATGTGACAGTTCAGGAAGGATATTAAAGCTAATTGGACTTAAACAAGCGTTAATCATATGGAACCACCTAATACGCTTATTTGGAAAACATAACATTTAATTAAACCTCTCCCTCTTGAGACACAGAACCAAAGCTACACACACAAAAAAAAATTGGAGAGTCTCACCAGTGTAATGTAAACAACAAAAAAAATCAACACATTATTTTTGAATAAGAAAATATGTAATTGATACTACTTCCAGAAGATGTGTTTGTGCACACTGAAAATCCAAGACAATCTAGAGAGAAGCTTACTAAATTCTAAATCCACCGCAATTATGTGTGTTCTCTGTTACCTACAATATTTATCTACACAATATGGTTATTTTCATCAGACTTTACAAGTTCTCCTTTAAATATTTGAAATTAATACAAATTTTGCTGTACCATATGTTTGCCTTTCACAAGTTGGCAAATTACAACCCCAGAATATGGCCACTTCTCAGCATATATTTTAAGAATTCAGGCTCAGGCACATGTAGCAAGAACAGCAGAATTCTTCCACATGTTAACACATTGACTAGAAAAGTCACAACATGCATTGCAGGGTGCATTTTAAGATTTAGAATGAACATAATATTGACTCTCAGGTACAAAAGATAATTAAGTCATGATTTGTAGGCTGCCAAATAGACCAAAACTGCCTCCAAAAGAAACCCTGACACTTCGGGTCTGGTCTGCAAACTGAATGATTAGGGTTTAAAATTCAACATATTAGAAACACCTCTGAATGGCTCCAGATTAGTTTAAATAGGGTTTGAAATAAAAGCTCTAAACAAGTGTCTATTAACCACAGGTTAAATAAAATATTCTGGGCAGAATTTTTGATACCTCATTAAGATTTCATAGTCTAGGAAAAGTTATTAAGAAAATTATTTAATTTACTTTGTCTTTAGTTGTCCAAGTTGTGGGGGGTGCACTATTAAAGCAAAGCGCGAGATAAATAGAACTGAAATATATAGAAAAGAAGGAAACAACTTGGTGAGACCCTGAAAGGCAGGGGGTGAGGGAGGGGGAAGAGCATAGTATTTGAAAAGAGTTATTCAAAGTCAGAAAGTTAACTACTGTCAAGATAGTGCCTTCTTTTACCTAATCTAGCTCTCATAATCAATCTCAAATATAATACAGATTTGGGCCTTTTCTGACAAATTTGAAAGCAATTTGAAAGAATGGAATTAAAAAAACAGAGAGTTAGATACTAGGTTCAAAAAATTATTTTAAGTTCCAGCTCTTTTCTAGTTTTTTTTTTTTTTTCCTAAAACTTCTTATGCTTTAAGTCTCTTCATATGATATCTGAGAACAAATTACTTCTCTTCAAGGTCATTGATCTGTCAGATAAATGGTTACGACTATTTCACTTGATTTTCTCTCACACATTTCCTCATATATCATTTCATGACCTAAGACTTTAGTAGGATCCTTTCTCCTCAACCCTATACTTAGAATTTTGAAATAAATTTTCACATCAGAACACTTAGGATTTTTAAGATAATATGTATTATTTAACCCTCTTGCCATCACATATCCAACCTACTAATTTAACAAAGGAGACTTTAACATTTTAGTAAATTTACATTATGTCTTTACCATGTTTTCTATAGGTTTTAAATAAAAACCAGACATTGGATTATTTTGCTGTTTTTACCAATGTTATCAGCTTAAAAAAAAAAACTTTGCAGTATCTTTCCAATAGTCCGTAACACAATGATCTGAAACTCTGACTCTTGTCTTTATTTTGGCGCAATAGTATAAAGTTTGAAGTTATAAGAAATGCAATTTTAAAAGTACAATATGACTTCTTATCAAATTTAAAGACGTGTTTAAGTCTTCTTCAACCTAACATACATAAAAATAAAATGAATAAAATTTTCTTGATCTCTTGAACTCCTCAAACCATAGTTATGATATTCTATTTCTTTTTATACCCATGTCCTGAAAGAATTGTCTTCATGTCTTAACTTCAGTTCTTGACCCTCCAAAGACTCCTTCATCTATTGCAATTTGATTTCTAGAACTACCCATCTAATGGAACTACTTCTGACAAGGACAGTGTTTTTCCTGTTGCTATTTTTAGCTTATATTTTAATATCCTGTCATAACTGCTGAGAAGTGACTGGCATACTTTATTTTTCCTGTGCTAAACAGTTCAGGACTCAATCAATATTCTTCACTCTCTCTGTATCAAATGATTCTGAAGTGAAATGTGTTTCTCTACTTCTTTGTTAAACAATATTGGACTCAGACAGAAATAACTTAGTTAATTCCTTAAGGAAAGAGTTACTTCTGAAGATTAGATTGTTAACTAGTAACAAAAAATAGAAAACAATTGCTCATGTGTTTTTACTTTATGACCTAGTGAGTGCAAATATAAAACTGTGATGTTATTATTTCTTCCCACTGCCAACCAGTTCCTCAGCCTTCAATGGCTTCTTGGTCACAAATCCCCATCACACGTTGTAGGTTCCTGTATGATCTGATGCTTTCTAAAATTTGCATGATCCTTCAAACCAAACTCTAATTTTAGCGACACTAAATAATTCCAATTTCTGCAATATGTCATACCACTTTCCTCTATCGTATTCGACACACATATATTTCCTTACCTGGAACCTTCACCACACATTGACATTCCCAGAGCAAACTACTCCTTCAGAATTCAGTTTAAAGATCACAATCTTCAGAAAGCCTTATGTTTTTCAGTGAATTGTTTTATCTTTACTTTAAAAAATTAGATTCAGGGGGTACATGTGCATTTGACACATGAGTATATTGTGTAGTATTGAGGAGAAAGCCTTATGTCAATCCTTACTGCTTGTGGGCTGGCGTTACCCTAACATGCTGTAAGTATGTTTTAAATACATCTCTGCCATGTCAAACATTTTAGGAATTCAATAACTATGTTTTGAATAAATGCATAAAAATCTTCTATGACAAGATGGTTTGGTCAGATACTAATTTTAGTTTGTTGTGTTTTTGTTTTGGTTTTAGTTTTCACAGACCACAGAAATGTGTCGCTCAGAATAGCTACCACTAAATAAACAAGCAATGGAATGTATACCCCAAAAGCTAACAGATGCCTGGCACTATTTAGTAAATGTTGGCGGCATGAATTCTAAATTTTGAATATCAAATAGTATCCAGAGCTCATGAGAAGCAAACAAATAAACAAGACATAAAATAACTGCTGTAACCAGAATACATACATTCTTGTACTTCTCTGGCAGTACAACTGTGTACATTATGACAATACTAAAGATTACACTAAATATATTAAATAACATACCTTTAAATCATTTAAGTAAATGAGATATATTAATTGTAAACAAGGATTTCTGGCTGACTAGATTCAAAGATTTTTTTTTTTTTTATGTCAGTGACTAAGAGAAGAACTAAAATGGCAAAATAAATGTGAAAGCAGTTTTTTCCCTAAGTGATAAGGGTTAGTTTTTGTTTTGAGAAAAATATTTTAAAGAACATTTAAAGAACATATAATATCAATAAAGAAATCACTCTTACATACACAGTTCTTAGGCAAAGACCTGAATATAGTAAAAGATGAAATGACATGAAAACTTTTACTTAAATGAAAATTTTAACTGTTTTAGCCCTGAACATTTAGTGTATATTTCCCACAATGTAGATATCTTTAGATTATATTTGCATTAGAGACATATTTATTCTAATTTTAAAAGATATTTCTGAGTAGTGGGAAACTGAACATTTGTTATTTTCTACCTTTTAAAATAATGCTCACATATTTTATATCAGGCATACATTATTTTAAACAACATAAAGTTATTTTTACAAAAAAAAAAAAATCAAAGTTCAAAACGTGACCCAAAAGAAAAAAATACATCTAAGGAAATGCTAACAAGCTTTCTTCAAATCAAAAGAATGTGAACATAATTGTGATTTTGAATCTGTAATTATAGATAAACCATATATAATTAGAATAAAATGATATAGATTATTAATAACTACAATAACTTTTTCAGACAAAGATAATATAAATATGTGAATATTGACATAAAAACTTGTAAATGTTGGAAGAGAATAAAGTATACAGTTTTTTTGGTTGGTTCTTTACTTTGCAATGAAAGTTTAGCTGTTATCAGTTAAAAATAACTTATTATTATAAGGTATATTTTGTAAACTTTATGGTAACTATAAAACAAAAACCTATAACAGACACATTAGAAATAAAAAGCAAGAAATCAAAATATACCACTAAATAAAATTTCTTAACCACAAAGGAAGACTGAAAGAGAGACCCAAAGTAGGAAAGAATCTACCAAACAACCAGAAAACCATGAGCACAATGGCAGTAGTAAATTCTTCCTTGTCAATAATTATCTTTAATGAAAATGAATTATTCAATTAAAAGACATGGATTAGCTGAATGGATACACTGATGCAACTAGAAGCCAAAAAAGAACAGGACCAACTATAATAGTTATATCAGATAAAAAAGACTTTAAGACAAAAATGAAGAAAATATAAAGATGGCCATTATATGATGAAAAATGGGTCAATTCAGCAAGATAATGTAACAGTTTTCATACTGGAAATCTTAGGCAAGGGAAAAAAGGATATTCAGAATGAAAAGGGAAAAATTAAATTGTCCCTGTTTGCAGATGATATGATTTTATATGGAGAAAACCTTATAGACTCCACCTCAAGTGTGTTAGAAATAATAAATGATTTCTGTAAAGTTGCAAGATATAAAATCAAAATGTAAAATCAGTAGTATTCTTCTACCTTAACAGCAAACTATTCGAAAAAGAAATTAAGAAAGCAATTCCACTTAAAATATCTATTTTAAAGACCCTAAAGATAAAGATAATACAGAGAGTGCAAGATTTCTACAATGAAAACTACAAAAGTGACGAAAGCAAATGAAGATGATATTAATAAATGAAAAGGTATACTATGTTCATTGATTAGAATAATAAATATTTTTAAATGCTCATACCATCTATAGTGATTTGCAGATTCAATAAAATCAGTATCAAAATACGAATGACATTATTCAAATAAATGGTAAAAGCAATCTTGAAATTTGTATGAAATTTATATGGTAAAGATCCCAAATATCCAAAGCCACTTTGAATAAAAAATAAACAAGCTGGAGGCATTACACTACCTGACTTTAAAATATACTGTGCTCAGTGTGGTGGTTCTCACCTGTAGTTCTAGCACTTTGAGAGGTCAAGGCAGGAAGATCTCTTGAAGCCAGGAGTTTGAGACCAGCCTGGGCAACAATGTAAGACCCCACTAAGACAAAAGGAAAGGAGAGAGAAGGGGAGGGGAGGGGAGGGAAAGGGAGGGGAAGGAAGAGGAGGGGAGGGGGGAAGTGGAAGGGGAGAGAAAGGAAGGGAGGGGAGGGGAGGTGAGGGGAGGGGAAATCAAAAGAAAAGGAAAGGAAAGAAAAGAAAAGAAAACCTGGATTGGGCTTAATAGTAAACTCCCAGAATCCTTGCTACTTGGGAGGCTATGGCAGGAGGGTCACTTAAGCCCAGAAGTTAGAAGCTACAATTAGCTGTACTCACATCACCGCATTCTAGCCTTGGTGACAGAGCAAGCCCCTGTTTCAAAAATAAAAACATAAAATGAGCTATACTACAAAGCAATATTAGCCAAACAGCATGGTACAGGCATAAAAATAGATACATAGACCAATGGAACAGACTAGAGAACCAAGAAATAAATCCATGCATTTATGGCCAACTAATTTTTGACAAAGGCACCAAGAACTCTCAATAAATGATGCCTGGGAAACTGGATATTCAAATGCAAAAGAATGAAACAACATCCCTAACTTTCACTACTTAAAACCAACTAAAAATAGAGTAATGTCTTACATGTTAAGACCTAAAACTGTAAAATTACTAGAGGAAAATATAGCGGAAATTGCCTCATGACATTGGTCTGGGCAAGGACTTTTTTGGATGAGATCTCCAAAGCACAGGAAACATATGTAAAAATAGACAAGCAGGAATAATACAGGAGTTAAAAAGAAATTATTTAGGCAGAAAGTGAGGGTAAGGATGTCCTTGATAAGGTTTCCCTTTTAATAAAAAGCAGCCCCCAAATCATTTTTTTCTGACAAAAAGCAGCCTGCAAAATTAAGCTGCAGACATAGATAAGCAAGCTAGAAGCATGCACAGATGAATATTGGCAGCTGTGACAATAGGAAAAGGCTAACAAGAGGCCAGGCATGTTCATCATGGAAGCTCCATCTTCCATTTTCATTGCCATCCACCTATACAGTAAGGAGGAGACAACAAGTGCGCCAGATAGAAAACCTATTTGCATAACAAAATATTAGGGTGGGGCAGCCAGCTTTTTTGAGCTAAGTAAACGTCACAGCTGGTCCAACTAATCTTTGGGCCTTATGTAAATCAGATACCACCTTCTCAAGCTAGTCTATAAAACCCATGCACTTCACTAGAGGACTGGAAGACCCACTAGGACACTCCTCTATCTCTGCAGGAGAGAGAGTTCTTTTCTTTTCTTTTTCCTATTAAACCTCCACTCTTAACTTTACTCCATGTGTGTCTTAACTTTACTCCATAAGTGTCCTTGATTTCCTTGGCATGAGACAAGGGATCTCAAGTATTATCACAGACCAATGATGCCACTTCTGGATTATGTCAACCTAAGAACTTCTGAGCAGGCCAGGCACAGTGGCTCACGCCTGTAATCCCAGCACATTGGGAGGCCAAGGCAAGTGGATCCCATGAGGTCAGAAGTTCAAAACCAGCTTGGCCAACATGGCAAAACCCAGTCTCTACTAAAAAAAAAAAAAAATTATGAAAATTAGCCAGGCGTGGTGGCAGGTGCCTGTATTCCTGGCTACTTGGGTGGCTGAGGCAGGGAGAATTGCTTGAACTTTGGAGACGGAGGTTGCAGTGAGCCGAGATTGTGCCACTGTGCTCCAGCCTGGGTGAGTGAGACTCCATCTCAAAAAAAACAAAAACAAACAAATAAAAAAAAAAACCACTGTGCAAAAAAAAAGAAAAAAGAAAAAACAATCAAAAAGTGAAGAGGCAGCTTACTGTATGGGAGAAAATATTTGTAAACTGTGCACCTGACAAGGAGATAACACTCAGAATATATAAAAAACTCAAACAAGTCAATAGAAAAAAAACAAACAACCAAAAACCAATCTGAGTTTAAAGTAGGCAAAAGCACTGAATAGTCATTTCTCAATAAAAGACTTACAAATGGCCAATAGATATATGAAGAAAAATGAAAGATGTTTAACTTCATTAATTATCAGAGAAATGCAAATCAAAACCAAAATAAAATATCACCTTATAACGGTTAGAATGGTTGTCATCAAAATGTAAAAAAAAAAAATATTTAACAAATACTGGTGAGATTATGTAGAAAGGGAAACTCTTACATACTGTTGGTAGGAGGTAAATTAGAACAGCCATTATAGACAACAGTATAGAGGCTCTTAAGAAAAAAACAGAGTATCATGTGATCCAGCAGTTCCGCTACATGGTATATATCCAAAGGAAACGAGATGAAATATATTAGCAACCCCATTTTATTACAGCAGTATTCACAATAGGCAAAATTGCTAATCAGACTAAGTGCTCCTCAAAGGCTGAATGGATAAACAAATACATGATGTATATGTATGATGCACACACAAAAACAATGGAATACTATCCATCAACAAAAGAGAATGAAGTCCTGTCATTTGCAACATGAATGATCCTGG
Source organism: Cebus imitator (assembly GCF_001604975.1). Taxonomy (NCBI): domain Eukaryota; kingdom Metazoa; phylum Chordata; class Mammalia; order Primates; family Cebidae; genus Cebus; species Cebus imitator. Next base: position 5,524,988 of record NW_016107344.1, read on the forward strand.
AGGATATTACTTTAAGTAAAATAAGCCAAGTACTGAAGGACCAATATTATTATGTCCTCACTCACATGTAGAATCTAAAGAAGTTGGTCTCATATAAGAGTAAAGAGTAGAATAGTGGTTACCAGAGGCTGAGGAGAAGAGAGGGAAGGGGAGAATGGGGACAGATTAATCAATTAATACAAAGATAAAGTCAGAAGGAATAAGTTCTGTTGTTCTATTGCACAGTAGGCTGACTATAGTTAACAGTAATTTATTGTGTATTTCAAAATAGCCAGAAGAGAGGCTTTTATATGTTCTCATCAGAAAGAAGTGACAAGTGTTTGAAGTGATGGATATGCTAATTGTCCTTATTGTAGCATTACACATTGTATACATGCATGGAAATATCACACTGTACTCCAGAAATATGTACAATTATTATGTGTCAACTAAAAACAAACAAAAACTTCAAAAATCAAGATAATCTTATGCTACGGTTGATATTAAATCATTCTTACTTCAGTATAGAATTACCATAAATTTAGAAAACTATGCTAATTATATTCTGCTACATGTTTTATTCTTATGGAGTACTGCCAAAAAATGTTCAATTATGAAAATAAGATATGTTGATGTTGGGTAAGAAATTTGTAATGTTATCCAAATAGGTATATTCAGAAGATTTCTCCTACCTAAATTTTGCTTCCATAATTCTGTACTCTTAGAGATGTCTTAGTGTTGAGGGGATAGGAAATGAAAGTGATGTTAAGATACCTGATATGCTTAATAAACTTTTGACATAGTTATTATTTGTAAGCATTAATGCTCAAAATTGATGAAATTCTAACTTACTGATTATGATCTTAGTGATCTTTTCATAACAGACAAGAAATCTTTGTATTAGATATCCAACAGTAAATACTCTGTGAAAAATTAACCATACCCTTTTTGGAACATGAATAACCAGATCTAAATATTTATACATATATAGATGTACACTAAACTATTTGAAATTATTATAAGATAGTTCTTATGGCCGCGCGCGGTGGCTCACGCCTGTAATCCCAGCACTTTGGGAGGCCCAGGCGGGTGGATCACGAGGCCAAGAGATCGAGACCATCCTGGTCAACATGGTGAAACCCTGTCTCTACTAAAAATACAAAAAATTAGCTGGGTGGGTGGCATGTGCCTGTAGTCCCAGCTACTCAGGAGGCTGAGGCAGGAGAATTGCCTGAACCCAGGAGGCGGAGGTTGTGGTGAGCCGAGATCGCGCCATTGCACTCCAGCCTGGGCAACAAGAGCGAAACTCTGTCTCAATAAAAAAAAGATAGTTCTTATGTGTCATCTAAAATACCACTTCCGTTAAAATACCTTAATGTTCACTAGTAATAAACCATATTTGCTCTATTCAAATTCGCCATTCTCAATGTATCTCTGACTACAACAAAACTGCTAATTAAACCCATGGTATTACTTCTGTTCTTCAAATAAACCAGTATAGAGTAAAAAAGCTAGTTGCTTTCTTTTTAAAGCAGAAACTCTTTGAACTATGAGTATTGCTTTACAAATTCTCTCTGATACAATAATAAAAGAAAAATATTTTCTCATAGCAATTACCTTGGATAGATAAACTCAGTAGAACTTCAAAATGGATACTGAAAATTACAAATGAACTTAATGTGGTTTACTTATATTTTCAGCTATTCAATAAAAATAAGCTTTCCTTCTGCCTTCCTGGTGAAGTGTCACAAAATAAAAACATTTAAATATCTTTAATCTAGGTCAAAGGAAAGAAAAAAGGAAGTGAAAAAGAAAGGAGGGCGGAATAAAGAGAATGAGGGAAGGAGGGAGAGTGGAACTAAAGAAGGATGGAAGGAAGGAGAGAGTGACTGCTAAAGAACTCTTCTCCATTCTTTTACCTAATGATAACGCTTGTCTTGATTTCTTACGCTGAAGATTTGTTTTGACTCTCTTCGAAATTTATATGAATGAATCTTGGAGCAAAATATACAGATTAAAAATAGAAACATATAAATATCTATAATAATATGGGTAATATACATAGATATTTATACAAATATAGGTATCCTGAGTACAAAAATTCTGGAATAATGGAACTAAAAGAACAATTACTATGAAAAGATACACTAAATATAGAATAAACTGCTGCTTGCAAGCAAGCCCAAAGACTGTTTTATTTCCATTTTCTTTTTTTAATAGTTTTAGCTTTTATTTTAGGTTCAGGGGTACATGGGCAGGTTTGTTATAGAGGCGAACTTGTGACTCGGGGGTTTCCTGTACAGATTATTTTGTCACCCAGGCACTAAGCATATTACTAAGTAGCTTTTCTTTTTTCCTGAACCTCTCCTTGCTCCCACCCTACACCCTCAGGTTGGTCCCAGTGTCTGTTGTTCTCTTGTTTCTGTCCATGTGTTCTCATTATTTAGCTCCTACTTTTAAGTGAGAATATGCGGTGGTGTTTGGTTTTCTGTTCCTGCATTAGTTTGCTAAAAATGACGGCCTACAGTTCTATCCACGTTCCTACAAGGACATGATCTCATTCTTTTTGATGCCTGCATAGCATTCCATGCGGTGTATGTACCACATTGTCTTTATCCAGCCTAGAGTTGTTAGGCATTTCAGTTGACTCCACATCTTTGCTATTATGAATAGTGCTGCAATAAGCACATGTATTTGCGTTTTTATGGTAAAATAATTCATATTCCTTTGGTTATATATTCAGTAGTGAGATTGCTGGGTTGAATGCTAGTTCAGTTTTTAGTTCTTTGAGAAATCACTACACTGTCTTCCACAATGAATGAAAAATTTACACTCCCCACCAGCAGCATATAAGCGTTCCCCTTCCTCTGCAACCTTGCTAGCACCTGTTATTTTTTGACTTTTTACTAGTAGCCATTGTGACTGGTGTGAGATGATATCTCACTGTGTTTTTGATTAGCATTTCTTTAATAATTAGTGATGTTGAACATTTTTTTTGTAAGACTGTTGGTTGCAAGTATGTCTTGTTTTGAAAAGAGTCTTCATGTCTTTGCCTACCTCTTAATGGGGTTGTTTTTGTTTTTGTATGTGTGTTTGTTTAAGTTCTTATAGATTCTGGATATTAGACCTTTTGACCTTTTGGCAGATGTATAATTTGAAAATATTTTCTCTAATTCTGTAGGTTTTCTGTTTGTTCTGTTGATAGTTTCTTTTCCTGTGCAGAGGCTCCTTAGTTTAATTAGATCTCACTTGCCAATTTTTCGTTTTGTTTCAATTGCTTTTAGCATTTTAATCACAAAATCTTTGACAGTTTCTATGTCCAAAATAGTATTTTCTAGGTTATCTTCCAGGATTTTTATAGGTTTATCCTTTACATTTAAGTCTTTAATCCATCCTGAGTTGACTTTTTTATATAGTGTAAGAAAGGGGCCCAATGTCAGTCTTCTGCATGTAGTTACCCAGTTATCCCAGCACCATTTACTTAACAGGGAGTCCTTTCCACATTGCTTGTTCTTGTAAGCTTTGTCAAAAATCATGGTTTTGGCCTTTTTTCATTTATTTCTCTGTTCTGTTCCATTGGTCTGTTTCTTTTTGTAAGAGTACAATGTTGTTTTGCTTACTGTAGTATTGTAGCACAGTTTGAAGTCGGGCAATGTGATTCATCTAGCTTTGTTCTTTTTGCTCAGGATAGTCTTGGGTATTCAGGATCCTTGGTTCCATATGAATTTGAAAATTGGTTTTTCTAGTAGTGTGAAGAATATTATCAGTAGTTTGATGGGAATATCATTGAATCTACAAATTGCTTTGAGCAATACAGCCATTTTAATTATATTGATTCTTTCTATCCAAGGATATAAAATGTTCTTCCATTTGTTTATATAATTTATTTGAGGATTGTTTTGTAATTCTCATTGTAGAGATTAGGACCACTCTCATTAGCTGTATTTCTAGGTATTTTATTCTTTTTTTGGCAACTGTGAATGAGACTGCTTTCTTGATTTGACTCTCAGTGTTAGCGTATAGGAATGCTACTAATTTTGGTATATTTATTTTGTATCCTGAAGCTTTGCTGAAGTTGCTTATCTGCTTAAGGAGCTTTGAGGCAGAGACTATGGGGTTTTCTAGGTATAGAATCATGTAACCTGCAAACAGGGATAGTTTGACTTCCTCTCTTTCTATTTGTATGCCTTTTATTTCTTTCTCTTGATCCACTATTCTATCAGCAGAAACCCTATAAGCTAGAGGGGATTGGAGCCTGATATTTGACATTCTTACAAAAAGTAATTTCCCATCACTAATTTCATATCTGGCCAAACTAAGCTTCACAAGCAAAGGATAAATAAGATCCTTAATAGACAAGCAAATGCTGAGATAATTTGTTGTCAACAGAACTGCCTTACAAGAGCTCCTGAAAGCAGTGCTAAATATGGAAAGACCATTACCTGCCACTATGAAACTCACTTAAGTTCACAGACTGGCGACCTTATAAAGCAACTACACAGGCAAGTCTGCATAATAACTAGCCAGCAACTCAATGCCTGGATAAAAATCCGCACATATCAGTACTAACCTTGAATGTAAATGAGATTGGCAAGCTGGATAAAAAAGCAAGTGCCAGGGGTGTGCTGTCTTGAAGAGACCCATCTCACCTGCAGTGACATGCATAGGCTCAAAATAAAGAGATGAAGAAAAATCTACCAAGCAAATAGGGGAAAAAAACAACAACAGGAGTTGCAATCCTAATTTCAAACAAGAAATACTTTAAACCAACAAAGATCAAACAAGGCAAAGAAGGGCATTACATAATGGTAAAGAGTTCAGTTGAACAAGAAGACCTAATTATCCTAATTCTACACACACCCAACACAGGTGCACTGATTCATAAAACAAATTCTTACAGACCTAAGAAGAGACTTAGATTTACACATAATAATGATGGGAGACTTCAACACTGACAGGATTAGATCATTGAGCAGAAAATGAACAAAGAAATTCAGGACTTGAACTCAGTATTTGACCAAATGGACCCAACAGACATCTCCAGAATTCTCTACTCAAAGATGACAGATTATATATATTATTGTTGCCAAATAAACACACTCAGAAATGACACAGGAGACATTATCACTGATCACCAAGAAATACAAATAACCCATTAGAGACTACTATGAACATCTCTATGCAGACAAACTTGAAAATTTAGAAAAATGGATAAATCCCTGGACATATACATTGATTTAATCCCTGAACGGACCAATAATGAGCTCTGAAACTGAATCAGTAATAAATAGCCTAGCAACCATAAAAAGCTTTGGACAAGAAGGATTCACAGCCAAATTCTACCAGTTGTATGAAGAGGAGCTAGTACCGTTACTACTGAAGCTATTCCAAAAAATTGAGGCAGAGAAACTCCTCCTCAACTCACTCTATGAAGCAACCCTGGTAGATCCAGAGCTAACCATGATAGGAGAATATAATATTATAAAGAATAAGGGCATTTTATATATGAATTATTTTACCCACTTCTGCACAAAATGTACTTTCCATTTTGTTGATATTAAAGCTGCAGTTCTTGAAGTATTGCCCCTCCATATCAACATCACCTGTGAACTTGCTAGGAATGCAAAGTATTAGGCACCATCTCACACCTGCTGAGTCAAGCCCTCTAGGAGGTTCTGATGAATGCTCCAGTCTGAGAATCACTGACACAGAATATTAGTATATGCCTTGGCCAGAAACTTTGAAATCTATTGAAACACTTCATTTTACTGAATTATTATAAATTTGTTATAATTGAAATATCTGTGTCATTGGTTTTTTTTCTAATAATTCATTCAGTTTAATTCAGCACAAATGTATTGAGTGCCTACTCTTAGGTCTGATATTCTAGGACTGAAATACCTAATGATAAACATATTAAAATCTCTTTGGAGCAACTCAGAGCAACTAGCTGAGGAAGACAAATAATAACCAAAATAACTGATAAGTGCTACCATAATAATTTGAACTCTGAAATAAGAAAGGAAGCTGAATCACCTGAATTTGTATACAGATTGTGGAAACAGAAAGGAGGCTGTGTGGATAAATATGTACTGTAGCTAGACTTAGAGGATAAGCAGATGGTTGATGTTATTACAATCTACTTTGTAGATGAGAAGACAGAAACTCAAAAGGCCAAAAATTTCATATGAGACCACAAAACTAGAATATAATTAGTCTGGAATTCAAGTCAATACTTCTGGATACATATTGGTCCCTTGTCTACTTTTATTTTACTTAGTTATTCCAAAAGGCAAAGAAACCAGCTAAAGAAACCTTTTATGTAAAAGTCTGAACCACGAATTATGTTTAGACTTCCTTATTCTTATGCTAAAGCTCTTCCTTTCATCCAATATGTCACTGCAAGACAACTCACAAAGTAAGATATAAAATGAATTAGTGAAGAACAGCATATAGTCAATATAAGAGACAATTTGTTTTTCCTTTTTTACTCTCTCTATATAAATATGCTGTAAAGGGGGGAAAAGAAAACACATGCCTTTCTTAGAGTGTCAGTAACTCAGCTGAATTTTTAAAACCATATTGATTGGTAAATCTTCCAGATAAAAATTAAACTGTCATGAGCAGGCCTACTCATTTTAAGTGGCAACTGCCACTGTTTATTTGCCTATATATATAAGTATGTTCAATCTTATATTGAATGAATGTCACGTTGAACCCCTATTGACTTCAGTAGTAACAATACTATGTTCCAGGAGCTGAAGAAGAGACCTAGAATGACTGAATAAAATGTAGGGCTTATTGAGGGGAACTTACAAACAAGGATGGTCCAGTGGTAGGGAGATACACCTCAGAACCACAACTGCTTGTAAACAGCATGCAATTTATATAACATTTTCACTAAGCATTCGTCACCTGATAACATCACCTGGCAATCTTCATTTAACTCAAAATGAAGGGCCTTGACCCCCTGTTCTGCCTGTATCCCATGGGATTAAATGGAATTCCTCATAGATAAGTAATGAATCTCCAGGTTGGCCACTCCTGGATTCCTTAGTTCAGGACTCTAAACACATATCTGAACAACAAATAATGAGAAAGAGGTCGGTGTATTATTTTCCCCATTCCCTTTCTCATATGGCACTTTCCCTCCACATATTCCTCCAAGAGCTCTTCCGTCCGACACAGTCACTCCATGATGTCGTGCTGACTCTGAATTCCAGGCGTACTGTTTCTTCACCTTGTCCCTTCAGACCTAGAGGTAGTAATGGAGTCCCACTTTCCTAGTCTGGATGTCTTATTATTTAATTTGTTCCCCAAACACTGAAATACCTAGGTAAATAGTTTCTTCAATTAAATATTTTCATTGTAAACAACCAGGAAGAATTTCTTCAATGTAAAGACATTTTCTTATTAAAGTGTTTGGTACCGCGAATGACCCCAAGTTACTGGCATCAGAATGGGAATTTCGAAGCCTTGTATATTTGAGAAATACAGAGATGATCTTGCTAGGTTGGAAATGGAGTACAAACAATTCATTGTTTGGTATCACAGTTATTCAAAATATCCAGAGTAGACATATGGAATATAGAACTGATGAAAGGTAAAGATTTAGGTCATTAACTAGATACTTAAAAAATGCTTTAGCAACAATGGAAATTATAAAGAGTGTATGCTGGGCTTGAGAATGTACAAGGGACTAATGATAAGCTTAGGGCCTATGACTCCAAACTCAAGGCACAGATGAAAAGGGAAGCTTTTATGACCTAAAATAACGTTTATGTCTAGTAACATCAGGACAAACATATGGAAGAATAAGGCCCCAAATCTAATTGTGATATAAAACATAATGCCTGTTTACTACTCACAATCGTAAAATTATGCTATGAATGAGGCATGGTTGGGTAAGAGTGGAACTGTGAGACTTGGGGACAATTAGTGGACATGAACAAAGCCAAGAAACTTGAACTCTTTCCTTAAGCCTTCTCTGCAGAAGAAGCATCACCTTCTCCAATGAGGAAAGCTGCCTACTCTTGAAGCAAATCTTTTCAAAATCCTTACCAGGACTTTACCGGGAGCAGATGCTTTGCAATATGATGCTTATTTTTCCTTAGGACCTGTCCTCCCATGCTTTATTCTCTCCAGGCTTATTCGTCCTATTTCAGCCCAAAGGGAAAAATCACAAGTTCTGCGCTTGCAAGATATATCACACATCAAATAAATTACAATGCTGTGCTAACATATATAGACAAGTACCTCGGGAGCACCTACGGGAAAAGATTCAAAGGGTATCAGGTTAAGGTTGAACTGGGTGAAATGAATTGGTATGGTTCTACTTACCGAGAAATCGGAGGAGTGGATCTAAATCTTTTGTGGATCTAAATTTTTTATGTAAGCCTCAATTAACAGGAGTTCTAGAATCTGTAATGCTAATATTTCTCAGGAATACTGTAGGGAAAAACTTTTTAAAAATACTAATATATATGGCAATGATGCAGTGATTCTATCAAGACCAGCCTATTAACCATATGTAGTGGATGGCCTAGAGAACATTCCCTTCACTAGGACATTTTAAGACATTCACTGACATAGCCTGCTAAGCAAAGTATAGACTCTGATGACACTACTGAATTGAACTCTTTGATGTCTATAGCAACATTGTACCAAAGACAATGTGGGCACTAGTGTCACTATAGATTCTTGCCAGTATCCCAGTCAAGCCGGTCCCTTTTTAAGGATTAAGTTTTACTGTAAATTCAAATCATTTGATTATGTATTATCTATTTTTGCTTACTTTCCATAACAACAAAGTAGTTACGACAAAGACCATATACCCCACACTCCCAGTGCCTACACTACTATTTACTATCTGGTATTTTACCCAAAAATACTTTGGTGGTTTCTGTTATGATTCTAAGGGTAGAATGTTGATTTATATGTGCATATACATCTCTGGAGGTAAAAATGTTGACCATGAGGTCCCTGTATGAAACAGCTGAACAGTCCATTGTGTTATTACTTGGCCTTTTTAATTAGAAAATGTATAGATCTTTTGTGTAGAAATCTGTATTGAGTCATCTGGTATTACTATGCTCTCTCTCCAAGTTATTTTATTTAAATTAGTTCAGAAATTCAGAAGCTTTACTGATTATAAGGGTAGATTCTTTAAAGAAAGAATCCTGCAAAATTGCTGTAAATCTGTAATGGAAATATCTATCCATGTTTTTCACAAGCATTAGACATTGGAAAATGAAAAATATCAAAAATATTTCAGGGGTTATTAAATATAATCCATAAGTGCCTCATAATCCTAAAATGCCACAATATCCACCAGACAGAGACTAAACATTTGAAAGCCAGGTAATAAATTATGTATTTGCTTATATCCATACCCTGGTGTGTTCCACTAGATGGATGAGCTAAACCTATCTATTTCCTCAGTCTCAGAATGCATAGTTGGAAAAGATGTATTCAGAAACTGTCACAATTCTCATATTGAGGTGTTGACCCACACAGAGTCAGGTGTATTAAGAATGTGTCAATTCAACTATCACCAGGCACCTAACACAGTAGCACACAAAAAGCTATACTGCATTCATAATGAATTTTCAAATAACAGTGTCACATTAAAAATTTGAAATAGGCTGGGAGCAGTGACTCACACCTGTAATCCCAGCAAGTTAGGAGGCCCAGGCAGGTGGATCAATAAACATGGGAGTGCATATGTTTCTTCAAGATCCTGATTTCAATCCTTTTGGATATATACACAGAAGTGGGATCACTGAATTACATAGTAGTTCTGCTTTAGCGATGTGAAGAACTGCAATGCTATTTTCTGTGGTGATTGCACAATTTTACGCTAAGGAAAAGGCACAAGTTTTCATAGGTCCTTTTACTGAAGACATTGCATGTAAAATTTAAGTGTTCTCTACCCACCAATTTACCAAGAAACTCTCAGATCTACCAGTTTTGCCTCAGGCCCAAAGCAAGAGAAGCCTCTGCTTTAGGTCTCAGCTTTTGGACACGGTGTTCAGCAACTTTGGCCTTATGAGACAGAAGATCAAATGGTAGTAGAAATATTAATGACTGATAGGAGTGATCTATTGATTCCCTAACCAGCCCAATTGGAGATTAGAGCTGCAAAATTCTGTCTGAAAATCATATCCTAAGAGAGAACGGTGACTAGGAATCAACTGGGAACCCATTAACTGACTATAGCTCACAAAATCATAAAATAGAATATTGTACACCAGCATTCCATCATTATATACAAATGGTTTAACTGAGAAAGAGTGAACAGGTCTAGAAGTAAATCACATGGAAATGTAACTCAATTCCCTTGGTACTTATTTCTGCTGTTTCATCACTTCTACCTCAATCAATAACTAGGACCTTAATTAGCTTGCTATTAATAGTAATGAATGACTATAGACTTATCAACTTTAAACAACTAATTTCTGTAGGCCAAGATTTTAGAAATCAGTTCTCTGATGGCTTGGGTCCTCTGATCATAGCCTCAGAAGGCTGCAATAAAGTTGTTGGCCAAACTACATTCTAGTCTGAAGGCTCAAACAGGAAAGAATATGCACCCAAGCTCACCTATTTTGTTGGAAAACTCATTTCTTTGTGCCTTTAGAACTGAGGACTCTGGCTTCTTGATCATAGGGTCATCAAACCTACTCATTCAACATGTATGGCTTAGTTTCACTACTACAGACCTTGAAAAGAATTAGTTTAATCTTTTTTCAAGATCATATGTGCATATTTAGATCAGGGCTCAGGAAAATAATAGATGTAGGAAAGAAAACAGTCCTTTTCCCCAATGGCAGGCAATGGGGGCTTGTCTAGCATGAGTTACATGGACCGAGAGAGTATCTACTTGAAGATCCAAATGAAAATAGAGAGATTAAGTGAAAACCTCTATCTCCAGAAAAGTTACAAATGTTAACGGATTAAGAGATAAGGGACCATTATCTGCATTAAGAATGTTCCTTGAATCTTATGAATGTGGTCAGGATTAGGGTTCCCTGATTAATTCCAAAGCTAATATATGATATTCTTCATGTTTGGTTAATTAGACAAAGTTTTGTAAAGTACTTGTATTTTTCAGGTTGCTAGAATAAATAACCAGTATATTAAGATCAACACATGTTTTCTACTTCTCATCATTCTCATTTAAGCCAAATCAGTATGACATTAATATTATTTCAGATGAAGTTACGCTTTATTCACTCAACACAAAACATCTTATCCTTTCTATGAATCACAAATTAGTTCATTCAATTACTATTCAGTGAAATTATATTAAAATGTCTTATGGTTACAGCAGAACATACATTCACAGAGCTTACAGTTCAGTGAAGGCAAACAGACACTAAAGAAAATTTTTAAAATGTGTGTTTTGGGGGAATGTGGGCTAAGGAATAAAACAAAGGGAGAAGGAGGATATAGGAAACATTGGAGAAGACGAATGTCACAATTGTAGCATCAAGCATTTTGATAAAAAAAGATCCCTCAACGACTTAACCTATTTGTCTTGGTTAAAAATGAGATTATCTTTCACCTTGGCCCTCAGAGTACTTCTCAAGTACTTTTTGTTCTGTGATAAGGTATTTTCTCTGAGTACTACTCATAAAATAAACAAATATTTTAAATGTATGTAAATAATTCGCTGGGTCAGTTAATACGGAGTTAAATCTTTCAAAAATAATTTCTGTGCATTTATCTTATTTGAAAAAAAAAAAAAAAAAACTATGAGGACCAAAGTGGAAATTTGTTTACATGGGTAAAGATTAATTGCAAGTACATGATAGAGAATTACTTTGTCAGTTATTCCTAAAGCAGCTTTAATTTTATGGCTTTACTAACTTTCATTTTCAGTTATTTAATAGGCTTATGTATTCCTTTAAGCATTAAATATAATTTCTTTAAGAAGTTCACTTTTTCTATTATACTTTAAATGTAATGTTTACCTTAACAAATAAGTTATTTATGCAGTTGTAATTCTCAAGTTTAAATATTAAATCAAATGAAATCAATTACTTCTATGTGTAATAATATTTTAAATGGTTTCCATCACTTCCTTTTGTGAATCATCAGGATATATTGGTCTCCACTGAATTTTTTATATTGGTGTTCTGTAGAAAAAGAAAGATAAATATGGACATTTTCTAATTTCAAATGTATTTCTAATTGAGCAACTTCAAAGTATCTATAAAACTAATCTGCTACTAGATATTAGTACAAACATATTTTTCCATTAAAATTTAGATAAACAGAATAGTTTGCATAATAACATGAAATTTGGAAGTCAGCTTTGATGTAACATAATTTATACAAGAATTAAGTGAAATAAATAAACATTTGGAAACCCATATTTTCTTTAAATCTGTAAATAAGATAACAAAAGTTCAGCAATAGATGCCTATATGTAGTCTAGTAGAAACACCAAAGGGGAGGTCCCTATGCCTTGGGGATTCAGTATAATCTTCAAGAAAATGATGACCCTGAATTAAGGCTTGAAAGATATGCAAGTATGTATGATAGCAGGAATGGTCAAATGGACTATTTCAGTTCCAGGAGTGCCCATAAGCAGGGATAGAGAAACACTACTACAATAAACGTTTGAGGAAGGGTCTGGAATTAATTTGACATGGAAAGCAGTGTAGCAAGTGATAAGCTCTGCAAAATAAGCAGGATTTAGATCATGAAGTCTTTCTTTGCTTCCATAGTTACCCTGTTTATGAACTGCAGCCATTCAAAGATTTAATGTCTCTCTCAAACTTCATTTTAAAATTACCCTAAATATCTCTGAATTCAGTGACAGTGAGTAGAATGCGAATCCTGTAGCTGTTACGGTTTTTGCTACACTCTGCAGGCCACCTAGCCTGGAAGCCATAGGTATAACACATGCAGAGAAAATAGAGTGTAAAATTGTGTTGCTGCTTTTGATATATTTTGAACCAAATTTTGAGTCTTGGATTTTACGTTTTTACAGTCATATCTTGTTATTCCATTTTAATGGTTCTACATTGTATTCTCAAATATTGGCACGAACGACACTTATTTTATTTTACTTACTTTAGATTTCAAGTTTTAAAATTTGAAATTCAGGGATTGTCTTTTACTTATAGTAAACTAAGCAATTACTCAAGTAAACGAACATATAGCAAGTGCTTACTATTTTTGAATGAATGAATACTTTTGCTGGCAACATTAAAATAACATACCATTGTCTATATAGAAACATGAATTAATTTTATTTCATTTAATATTGATTATATTAGATGAAATTTTAGCATTACCTTCTCGGTTTTTGAAAGTCAGTATATGAGAGACTGGACCATTAGTACAATAATGCTATTTGTATTATTTTCTCAGTTTACCCCACATGAAGCACTATTTCGCTTATGGTAAGTGTTAGGATTACCTTTGCTTATCTAAGAAATCAGTGCTTTTTTTCCTCATTTGAGAACTATTTAGCATTTGAATTTTCATATACCTAAGAAGATCTACATCAAATGTGTGTTTCAATTATGAAAACTGCAATGTAAATTTGTGCATGCTAATTTATCCTTCTGTTATTCTAAATTTCTATTTTACTATTTGATATACTGTTTAATTCATTTCAACAAACCTATTCTTTTCTCCAGCTTTGCTCATTCAATTTTTCATGTAAACAAAAAAGCAATCAAATAAGCATTGCAAAACTGCGTCAATTTTGTTCCTCTGTGATAAATGTAGATATAAATTGCCCATCCTTTCACACTATAATTACACCTGAAAACAGATTTTTAAAATTAATGAACATTTTCCATTTGATAGAAAATTATTATAATATGAAACAGCACTGAGTGACTGTTCTCAAGATGAATTTCAAAAGTATATTTTGCAACTGGTAATTTTTCTTGTCAATTTAGCAAATATTTAGCAAAGTTTTATTGTTTATTTTTTTTAAGTCCTGAGGTACATGTGCAGGATGTGCAGGTTTGTTACATAGGGAAATGTGTGCCATGTTGGTTTACTGAACCTATCAACTCATCACCTAGGCATTAAGCCCAATATGCATTAGCTATTTTTCCTGATGTACTCCCTCCTTGCACCCTGCCCCCAGTGTGTGTTGTTCCCCTTTCTGTGTCTATGTGTCCTCATTGGTTCAGCTAGCTATTATAGTTGGCAACATGCAATGTTTGGTTTTCCGTTCCTGTGTTAGTTTGCTCAGGATAATGGCTTTCAGCTCCATCCATGTCTCTGAAAAGAACATGATCTCATTCATTTTTATGGCTGCATAGTATTCCATGGTACATGTGCACCATATTTTCTTTATTCAATCTGTCATTGATGGGCATTTGGGTTGATCCCATGTCTTTACTATTGTGAATAGTGCTGAAATGAATGTAAACATGCATGCAATTTTATAATGTAATTATCTGTATTCCTTTGGGTATATACCCAGTAATAGGATTGCTGGGTCAAATGATATTTCTACTTCTAAATCTTTGAGGATTTGGCACACTAACTTCCTTCATGGTTGAACTAATTTATATTCTCACCAACAATGTAAAAGTGTTCCTATTTCTCCACAACCCTGCCAGCATCTGTTGTTTCTTGACTTTTTAAAAATTGCCATTCTAACTGTCATGAGATGGTATCTCACTGTGGTTTTGATTTTCGCTTCTCTAATGATCAGTGATGCTGAGCTTTTTTCATATGTTTGCTGGCCACAAAAAGAAACTATCATCAGAGTGGACAGACAACCTACAGAGTGGGAGAAAATTTTTGCAATCTATACATCTGACAAGGTTTGATATCCATAATCTACAAGGAACTTCAGCAAATTTATGAGAGAAAAACAAACAGCTCCATTAAAAAGGGAGCAAAAGAAATGAAGAGACATCTCTCAAAAGAAGACATTTATGTCTGTCAGTTTTAAATTGATCACGGTTGGAGTGAGCTACATAAGAATGACACGATAGATATTTTCATTCTGTTTTGAAATTTTAGAAACCTATGATATAAATATAAATAATAAAAGGCACAATATTATGAAAAAGTTTATCATACATATAAATCTATAATGTGATAATTATAGAATGTTTCAATGTGTGTAAACTTATCTAATTTAAACATCCAAAAAGCTTAAAATCACTTTTTCTATATCATCCATAAGTACCTTAAGTACTCTACTGTCAGATACCAATTAAAGATTTCTACTGGTAAATTAAATAGAAAGAAATTGTACAGTGCCCTTTTGATCATGCAGAAGGATCCTAGAATCTGTGGTAGATGATTTGGTGGAAAACAAGAAGAAACAAACAAGTTCATGTGAAAAACACAATTAGAAAAAAGTTAAATAACTTAACATTCAAAAATCTATAATAGTCCATATCGTACCTTAGAATTTTTTATATATTTCTTAATTATTTACATTAATATTTAGGTTGATGAATAATAAACTATAATAATTTAATAACTAAACTCTCTTATTGCTTCATGTAAACTCAAAATTCACGTGTCTAAACTAAACCAATGTATCACTTGTGTTTTAGAAGACTTTGACTTCATAGATGAATTGGTATGTTGTAAAGGAGGAGGAAAATAGTGCTACATAAAAGGGTAAATATATTTAATCTGTGTTCCATTCATTTATTCTGAAATCCACTTGTCACAAAAGAACTGAAATTACAGCATATGATGGTTTAAATGATAAATTTCTTTGAAATATATTAAAATAGTACATTTGTACTCAGATGTTGATGTTTGTAATGGTACCAATTTTAACATAGTTTATTAATAAGAAGCTCATACCGTTATGCAATAACTTTCATCCTCTCATCTCCTATTATTTGAAGAAAAATAAAAAATCTTAACAAAATGAATTAATAATGTTATTTCCTTGAAAGATGTGCTGGAAGAATAATAGCTTTTATACTCAAAATCTGGAACTCTAAGTAAACATTAATTGCAAGCACTATATTTTTTTTACTTAGAAAAATATAAATAATCATAAGCTTTTTTTGTTACTCTTGCATATGTACAAATTATTTTTCAGTTTGTTTTTATATCAAAATATATTACTTTTATATTTGATTATAGTCAATAAAGGTTGATAACATTATTGTGAAAGCAGTAAGAGCTATGATGCTATTACTGGTGTGCAGAGAAAACAACTTGATTGAAATTATGAATCCACTGTTTGTCATATTTCATAGATATCAAGGGAAACACTGCTGGAAAGTTAATCTGAAAACAATATGAGAACCTATTAACAAACTGTTGCAATACAAATCCGAAAGGAAAAAAGTTTATTTAGAATGTATCATATTGCAATAAATCAAACATGTATTTTTATTTGAAAATATTTACTTCCAAGACTCACAACAAAGTTCTAGAAGCTAGACTTTGTATAAGTTACTTCCAATAATTTTATTCTGCTGAAAAATATAATTTCCCAGCTATCACTCACACACACAAACACATATACATCTATGGAGATATATATTGATATACATTATTATGTGCCACTGCACTCCAGCCTGGGCAACAGAGAAAGGCTTCATCTCAAAAAAAAAAAAAAATAAATAAAAAAAAAATAAACTTATTAAAATGAAAGTCAAACTTTCGATTCCTAGCATACATAGGGGAAATATCTAGGTAAAAACAGTATAACCCAGAATAGATAATGCTGAAACTTGAAGAATTAGTTATACTTTTAAATAATATAAAGGCTAAAATAGTCATGAGAAATAGGATCTGTGTTTATTTGTAAGCTATCTATTTAAGCTTTGTTGGTGAATCATTACATGAAAGAGAATTTCAACTTTCCTAGTACTAACTGTACAAATTGAAATAAAAAAAATATTCACAAACCATAATTATTCACTAAAACACAGAACAAGAAAACAAATACAAACACAGACAGATACTAAGCTGAACATCCCTGTACCTCAGGATGTCTCTGTTTCCATGTTTTTCTTAAGGAGAGAATATTTTCCCAGTGAGGGTAATTTTACAGGCTAAAACATATATTTTTTGCACTGCCTGAGTCCTATAGATAATCTACAGATAACTAATCTGGTGTTGATCAAAAGCAGCCACAACAATGTCACATTAGCTTATATATAAGATTATAAAGTTTATAGTTTTATATTGAAAATTAATGTAGTGTGACATTAATATGTACTGGTCTATTTCAATTATTGGCTCTTACTATTCTATTTTCTCCAGTATCATAGTATACTCTTTTTACAATATTTCTAGCTGTAAATTTTTCAATTTCTAAATCTTTTAGAGTATTATTTTCTGCAGCATCTATGAGATAGTTTATTTGTATTTTAAGTTTCTTATAAGGAAAATCAGGCTGTCATCATTGTATTTATAGGTTTCTTTTGGAATATTTACATTAAAACTAATTATTCTTAGTCTTCTCTGATTCACAGAGAATACAACTTACAAAAAACTTCAAGTTGTTTCTTTGATTTGAGTACGTGCACTCATAGCTTGATTTCATACGTGCCTGGGACCATATCTTTTCAGTCATAGAAGTTTTGTCATTCTATGAACATATAAGTGTGTATGTGTCTATTTACTATGCCTGGTAGTATGGGTCCCCATATGTGGTACACCCATTTGCATCATGGGCTATGCACCCAAATATGCAAGTTTTTAACCATTTAACATATACATTAAAAAACTATTAGTGATAGCAATATTGGTCATTTATGTTAGTATTTCCCCTGTATTTCCTATAGTTTTCCCATCCATAATGGTGTGGTTTTTATTTACAACTAGCAATTATTCTCCTCATACACTTTTCCTCATTTCTCTTGCTCAAATGCTGATGATAATTGATTATTTATATTTCTTAGTGACTTTAAGACAAAACTCTATTAATTATTTGAATTGAACTGAATATGTATGCCAAAACAAAGATACCAATTTAATTATTCACCAGTCTGAATCTGCCATTTTGATGTGATCAAATTAGTTTTTATTGATTTAGAATGTTGTACACTTGTAATAGAAAGCAACCTCAGAAATGGATCAATATTATTATAATCTCTGTCACAATACAATGCACTTCTCTTTCCTTCGGGATTTTATATTTCTCATTAAATTTGTCACTAATATTCATGCTTATATGATGCTTTAATGAAAGTAAAGATGACATTATAAAATTTACCCCTTTTTAAACATCTACAATATTTTGAGGATTTTGAAAACTCTTATATATTTATACCATAAGCATGTTAATTATTAGGTAGTGAAAATAAAGATACTAAAAAATGTACATAAGTCACAACTCCTTCTATGAATAAGTGTTCTGGCAAGATAGACAAACCAAGGACAACAGTGTCCCAGTGCTTTTAATGAAGACTACACAGTGCAATGAAATCATAGGGGTAAAATTTAACTCAATTCAGACTCTGGGCATGAGGGCAGAGGATGTCATTCAAAGCTTCTTGGAGAAGAATATTCATGAACAATGTTTAAAGAAAACACTAAGTATTGCATAGATAAAGGGCGGGGAAGACACAGCTTTCTCAACAAGAAGAGCATATTTAAAAGCTTCCAAGCTGTATGAAATATGCGGGAAACCCAATTTATTTCACTATGACTTTAAAAAGTGGGTTTTATGGTAGAAAGACAGATGATGCACCCTGAACACTAAAATAAAGACTTATGTTCTACCACCTTCCAGCAATGCAACTATGTATGGGCTTCTTAGTTACCGGATAGTGAGAGGTGGAAAAGAAGCACAAAATGTTGAAATACTGGCTATGTTACTTAAAGGGTATATAAATGTGATCAAGTCAACCTCTCTCCATGTGAACCTCAATTGTTTTTTCTATAATGCAAAACTAATATGTATATTTCATTGCTATTCGTTAATCCATTCATTTATCAAATACATGTTAAAAGCTACTATGTATCTGGATTTATTGACAGTTTGTATCCACAGTAGTAAACAAAAGACAAATTCCTGTTCCTAGTAACATATTTTTGGGTTTAAAAAAGGTGAGAAAAAAAAAAAAAGTCCAAGTTGTGAATAATGCTAAGCAATAGGAAAAAAACTGGATAAAAGAGAGAAGATATCATTGTATAATAAAGTCACATTTTCAGAGTAACCATAGGAAAGTGGTAAGGAGGAAATGTACATATCTAGGGAGAAGATGTGTGTTACAAGAAGGAATAAAAAAAGTAAGACGTGAGAATTCTTGATAGTTTCAAAACAACAGGGAAGTCAGTATAGCTAGAGTAGAAGAACAAAAGAGAATGCAATAGAAGATTAAGTCAGAAAAACAGCAGGAAACTTTATACTGTAATGTCTTGTAGGCCTAGGTAAGAACTTTGGACTTTATTAGATGTAAGATGGAAAGCTATTAACAGATCGCTTTAGAAGGATCACTAGTGTTATGTATAGAATAGATTACTTAGGCAAAGGTGGAATGAAGAACATCAATCAGAAGTCTGTTGTAAAAGACCACTGTAAATAATGATGGTGATTTAAAATCAGATAAAGAAAAGGATTTTTTAAAAAATGTTTGCTTTGGGGCATTTTCCAAAGGTACTGATGAGAGAGTGTGATTGTTCTAAATATGGAATATGACCAAAAGAGAAGAAGAGACAAACCCTAAATTATTCAAAGGTTTTTGAATGTAGCAACTTGGTTAGCAAATCTGATACATAGAGATGGAGAAAAAATAGGAGAAGCAGATATACAAACAAGAGTTAAGGCCAGGTGCGGTGGCTCATACCTGTAATCCCACCACTTGGGAGGCCGAGGTGGTTGGATCACCTGAGATCAGAAGTTTGAGACCAGCCTGGCCAGTATGGCGTAATCCTGTCTCTACTGAAAATACAAAAATTTAGCCAGGTGTGGTGGTGGATGCTTGTAATTCCAGCTACTCGGGAAGCTGAGGCAGGAGAATTGCTAGAACCCAGGAGGTGAAGGTTGCAGTGAGCCAAGATTGCGCCATGGCACTCCAGCCTGGGCAACAAAAGTTGAAATTCAGTCTCAAAAAAATTTGAAAAATGAATAAACAGTTCAGTATCAGTAGACATCCAAATGGAGATATCAGTTAGGCTATTGGATAAACATTCTTGAGTTCTGGGGCAAGATGTTGAGTCGTAAATTCAAGTTTCATAATATTTATTGACAGTATTTAAGCTATCAGTGTTAACTGTCCTTGGGTCAGATCACCTAATGACTACCTGTAGCAAAAGTAAAATGTCCAAGAACAAAGTCCAGAGAAAATTTGGCAAATGAAGCTTAGAAGTCTTTGCCCATGAGAAGTGAGGGAAGCCAGGAGATATTGTCATCTCAAATGCCAAGTAGAGAAAATGTGATGCAATAAACTGCACAAAATGCTTCTGATGTATCCACATTAATTCAAGGAAAGAAATGTGACCATGAAACCTGTCAACATAGACATTATAAATTACACAAAATAAGGTTAATATAAAATGCTTAGTATTTTAATACAATTTACCTGGACCAGATAGTAACTCATTTTGATTAGTTTATTAATGCCCTTTTCTTCCTTATTGACATTCCGTTTGCCATAGCTAATAAATTTTCTGTTCTTCTATTTTGAAGGGCATTTCTTTTGGTAAAGAAAAAAAGAATAAATGGAAATGAGAAGTTTGGTTTTTTTTCTATCAGTCATCAACATTGGCTATTTGTTTCAAGAGATAGAATCATCCCTATCTTGTTAGCATTGCTCTGAAAGTCACTGTACTGAAATTAGTTTTACAGATACAGATACCCATTTGAGAGAAAAGACCAGATAGATTATGTTGCTACAATATTTCTGGTTAGGAAAATAGAGCTCTTAGAAAAGTCAGGCTTAGGAATCAGCTTTTCCTCTTTGAAACATTTTGTTACTCTGTTCAGGCAATTTTGAATTAAATTTTGGGGTCCTGTATTAGTCCAATTTCACACTGCTGATAAAGACATACCTGAGACTGAACAATTGACCAGAGAAAGAGGTTTGATGGACTTAGAGTTCCACATGGCTGGGGAGGCCTGACAACCATGGTGGAAGGCAAGGAGGAGCCAGTCACATCTTACATGGATGGCAGCAGGCAAAGAAAGAGAACTTGTGCAGAGGAACTCCTCTTTATAAAACCATCATGAAACTAACTCATGGAACTTATTCACCATTCATCAGGAGAACAGCATGAGAAAGACCTGGCCCCCTGATTCCATTATCTCCCACCAATTCCCTCCTACAACACACGGGAATTAAAGATGAGATTGGAGTGGGGACACAGTCAAACCATATCAGATGCCTTATTATTAAATCATCTCACGACATTCTTCAACTTTCTCAAAAAAAAGTTTGCTATTGGTCTTCCTTCCTTTCAGTTTATATTTTTATTTTATTACTTCAAGTTCATATTCTCTTCACTATTTTTACCCTCTAACATCCACATTACAGGCTGGAAACTTGTATTTACCTGTATTTTTCACTTTTTGTTTCATTAACATATTCATAGAGTTTTACTTAATTGATATAAATGTAACATTTGTTCTTCAGGTAGCTTTTATTGAAGAACCTTCTCCTTCCTGTGAACTCCAGGAATGCCATTTAATGGGGCTTTTTTGGCAGTCTTTGAAGAGGGAGAGAGGGTCTTGAAGATGCTATTTGAATGGTAGTATTTGTTGTTAAATTTGTGATTATACTATAAACTCATAGATCCTTAAAAACAAACTTTATACTATACTTTTTATAATTCTGAATCTAAATCTATTTATCATTTGTATTTTTATTTTCTTTTCAAGTAATATTTTCACATAAGTTCTTATATTTATATAATAATTTATCTTCCATGAAGAATTCTACATACTGAAATAAAACATTAAAAAATATCAGGGAATCATGGCCAAGTATATGGAATTCTGGCACTCTGTTAATTTACAAGGAAATGAATAGAAACTCACACTATAAAGAAGAAACATAAACAAGCAAAGAATCATAAAAGTAAAGTATACTTCCAAGTACAACACTGAAAGCAATTCTATACTTTAAAATAATATTTTCAAAAATACTTCTAACTAAAAGAGAAAAAAAAGGAAATGAAGAGAACCCATCAGCAAATACCAATTGTAATGCTATATTACATGGCTACTCTGCTTGACTGTACAGGAGTTTTTCTATATCTCTTTTAACTAGCTCAGACAATACCCAAAGCTTCCATCTCCCACCACAGGTTTTTTTTTCTTGTTGCTAACTTGAAGAAAGGACAAGGTGATAGCTTAATAGAAGGGTATTTCTATCTTAATTTCATCAGGGAAGAAAATACCTCATGAAGTTTAAGCATTGTTCTTTGTATTTTAATAAACTACAACTGTTTCTTGGTTTTTAATACTTAATTTTTTTTTTCCTGAGTTGGTGAATAAAATGAATGTTTCCTTAGGATTGCTTAATAAAAATTCAGTGTCATATTTGCAATTTAAATACTATAAAATATTTGAAAGCTTTTCAAAAACAAATATCTAGGATATATTATTTTAGCTCTAGTGGAGTAGAAGCTTGTTATTTTACAGATGCCTCTGATACAGTTTGAGCTATACTAAAAAACAAATTCCATGCTCACAAACTATGAGATTTCACATGTAGCAAAATCAAGTTTTATAGAGCATTTTCTCACTACTTGTTATAGATTCAAAGCAGTGACTTCTGAAGATTTTATGAACCTTAATATTTACCATTGCAAAAATATACAAACAATTCTCTGTAGAATAGGTTGCATTTACTTGGTGACTAATATAAGCATTGCTGGAAAACAAATTTGAGGACAGCAAAAACATATTCAATTTTATGTGGTTTCTAAGGGCATAAACTCCAAAAAATAGAATACTAACAAAAAGTATTAATATACAATAAAAATAATAAAATCTATGCTTCTTGGATACTTATGTGCAGTAACACATTGAATGAGAAAAAGAACTTTTTTCTTCCTGAAGAACTAAGACAAGAAAAATGAGCTGAAATGGATTGGATCTTTCTACCACTTATATTAATTTTCTGTTTAAATAATAGGATAGAAGCATTTCACAGTAAGAAAAGCTAATAATGATTTCTGCAGGGGAAAGAGGAGAGCAAACACTGAAGCTAAAATGAATGTACAACTTTGTCAAAAATCAATACATTTATGTGGCTATACAATTCATTTTTGTTTGTTTAAAGAATGTCAGAATACTTTTGGTGCAGTCCATAAAAATATTCCAATAGTATTTATCAGATGATAAAAAGTAGAGGGGAAAGAATATAGAAATGTTACATTTTGATGATGACAGCTAAGAAAAATCATCAGTGAGTCTGTCAAATTGAAGCTATTGAAAATAAGTGAAAAATAAAATCTGTGTGTTTTTCATACATTTCATATTATCATCCATGCATATATAATGAAAATTTCCACAATTCAAAATAATATTCCAATTGCTGTGGGATCTTATGTAATATCAATGTACTTAAAGTTTTGTGAAATCTTATGAAAACGTAGTATATGAATGATGATGATAACATTAGTTGCTTATAAATTTTGTGTGAGCATCTAGGGATGAAATATAGGAGACTTAAACAGATAAACAGTCAAAACACACTTGCTTTACTGGGAAAAACATGCTAGAAAATGATATTTTAGCTTGGTTTTCCCCTTTAACTGGAGAAGTATGTATTGCTGTTGCACACTATGTTAAACAATTTTAAGCTACACATACAATATTATAATACATAACATTATTTATTTAAAAATTAAGCAAAACAATGAAAACATTAAGCAAACATACAAAAATATTAAAATGTAGGAGGTTAAAGTAACATACTAATGAAAAGTGATTCACAAACATAGTCAGAATTCATATTAAACTGTAGGTAGGTAGATTATATACAAACACACATATATACACTTATGGTTATGTGTCACTTAATGATGGGGGTATGTTCAAAGAAATATGTATCAGGCACTTTCAACTATGTGTGAACAATATAGAGTGAACTATTGTGCATAACCTACTGCACACCTAGGCTATATGATATAACTTACTGCTCCTAGGGTGCAAACCTGTACAGTATGTTACTGTACTGAATACTGATGGAAATTGTAACATACAGGTAAGTATTTGTGTATCTAAACATAAAAATGGTAAACATATGTATTATAGTTTTATGTGACCACCAAAACATTGTTATGCAGCACATGGCTGGGAATATACATAAAAATGGCCTATGACTTAAGATGGTTTGAGTTAAAATTTTTCAAGTTTTTGACAGTGCAAAAGCAATGCACACTTAGCATAAACCATACTTTGAATATGCTTATGATGCTTGTTTTTCATTTTTAGTATAGTATTCAATATATTACATGAGATGTTGAACATTTTAGTGTAAAATAGGCTTTATGTTAGATGATTTTGTCCAACTGTAGGCTGCTATAATTGTTCTGAGCCCCTTTAAGGTAAGCTAGCCTAAGCTGTGATATTTGATAGATGTATTAAATGAATTTTCAACTTATATTTTAAATTTATGCTGGGTTTACTGGATATAATCCTACTGTATGTCAAGGAGTATCTGTACAAATTGTATACATTTGACAGGGTTGAAACATATTACTTTACCATGACTGAATGTATTTCTATTCCTTCAAAAATACTTTCTTATATGCATTCCTTAATTTCACTTTGACTACATTTCTATGGGGTAGACCCTTAAGTTTTAAATTATCTTATTTAGAGATCAAGAAAAATAATGTATAGAAAGATTAAATGTTCTATAGCACATTTTAATGAAAATATCAATTTCAGAACTCAAACACTTTTGTAAAAAAAACACTGATATTTATATGAGAAAGAACACCCTCAAAAACATAGGTCAGTACTAATCAATATTGTACTCAAAAAGTGTTATATGCTTAAGCCTACCAAAATCTCCAACTGTTCTCTAAGTTAACCTAACTGATGTCTGTAGTAGTGATGGCGAGACTCCAACTGCAGTAAGGGCTGCATGCTGTGCAGCCTGTCTGGATCAGGAACAGGTGGGAGCCCCACCCTGACCCTACTGAGTTAAAGGGGCTGGAATCCGCACTCCAGGGCACAACTGCAGCAGCCCAGTCTGGAGTCTGGACCAGGAGGAGGGAATCTATGCAGTCTTGGGGGCCCAGGAAGACCCCTTCTCCCTGAAGGCTCAGAAGTGCCTGCTCTAGCTCCCTGGCCTCTCCCTACTCCAGATGCCTGCTCTGATTTTGGAGCATAGTTGTGGCTGAGCCTGGGTGCTGTCACAACCCGGCCAGGTGTGCCCGTGCTTGGGGAAGTGCTGAAATGCCAGCCCTCTTCTATCTCAGCCCCTTCTGGATTTTGGGCACAGATGAGCATCAGAGGGAGGCTGAGGGGGGACTTAGCGAGGCTCAGCACAGGCCCGCAGGTGCCCCCTGGCACAAACAGCTTGGGCACCATGGATGACCTACTGACAGTGGCACGAGCAGACAGACTCCTTGGCAGAAAGGGGCGGGTCCTGGTGAAGCCCCATCTTCAAGCCAGGTGGCCAAGTTTTAGTTCCTGGTGGAGTCTGGGGCCTGGAGTGAGAACTTATGGTGCTTCTTCCAGGCCCACCAGGCCCATGGCCACCCACGGATCAATCAGCATGTACTTCCTCCTTTCTGAGCCCATATAAATCTCAGACTCACTGGATTCACACAGACCTGGGGACTACCTGCCTGTGGAAAGAAGCTACCCACTCTGGGTCCACTGAATGCTGAACACTGGTAGGGATGACCTGCCTGCAGAAAGGAGCTACCCACTTTGAGTCTCTTGAGAACTGTTCTGCCACTCATTGAAGCTCTTCTCTCCCTTGCTCACTCTCCAGTTGTCTGCATGCCTCATTCCTCCAAGACATGGGACAAGAACTCAGGGCCTGCCAAATGGCGACACTGAAAGAGCTGTAATACAAACAGGTCTGAAAAACACCCCCTATTCACCATGTTGCCAGCAATGAGGAGCGGAGAGCTGTGGCCCTTCGAGAAACCCAGATCTAGGGTGTCCCCAAGCTGAGGCTGTGACACACTCTTTGGGGCTCTGTGGTTCATGGTGTCTTCCAGCTTCTAGGAGCCACTGCATTCTCCTCATCCAGATGCAAGTGCCCTCATGGGAAGCTGTGTGCAATACATCTGGTCCAGCTGCAACCTTATAAAGAACCAGCACCTGTGCTGGCATCTGGAGCTCCTCACCCCACTGTAGCAGCTGATGTGCCTGGCTGTGCTCAATAGCTGGACCCCACACTCACTCACCCACACACCCCTCACTGCTCTGCACCTAGCTTGCCCTTGGCAGATGCGGGATCTGGGCTGGTAGTAAGAGCTGAGTGCAGCCTGCTAGGCAGAGTGGGTGGAAGGAACCCAACAGGTGTGAGCAATACTCAGGCAGAAGGTGCATACACACAAATGTGCATAAGCTCACTACTGTCACTACCACAAAATCCTAATGTTAAAAAGCAAAGGAAGCAGAATTCAAGCTATATAAATACAAAGAAAACAAAAACAAAAAAAATTTTATGTAGACCTTAAGTGAAATATTGTGGCTGAACCTCAGAGTGCTTGGTGGGCAGGGCAAGAGATAATTCCAAAAAGTTAAGGCTGAGGGCACTATCAAGTTTTTATTTGCAAAGAATAAAATGTTGAAAATTTACCTTGAAATCTATGAAAATGCTGTTAGAGAAAAGGAATAAGATCTTGAAATCTATGAGTATTATAAATTAAGGGAAGCTAAGGTAATAAGTAATCCTGATAGAGCATTTACCTTATGCCCAGCATGATTTTGCACATGTTAATGCAATTGTTACTCAAAAGCACCATATAACATTGGTATTATTACTACTCTAATTTTATAAATTATAAAGTTGATAAATGGAAGATAAATTATCCAATGTCATACAAGTATAAAGTGGCAAAGCAGAGACTTGAACTCAAATAGTGGGGTTACGTCCGCTCTCTGCACCTCTATGTCTTGCTTGCCCTTAGAGTTAATTCAGCAGCTGTTCTAGCAGCACACACCAAAAGTAATAAGGACCTTGTCTAAACAGATGGGCAGAAGAAATCTATGAGTATTAGTGCCTGATTTAGTGACTGATGCAGAGACACGTTTCCAGTGATTTTGAAGTTTAGGGGCTAGGTGACTTGTTGGATGACTGCACTGTTTAGTGAGACTGAAAGCAAAGCTCAAGGAAACAGATTGGAAAAATACACTTAGTTCAGTTGTTAAAATGTGGAGTTAAAGGCACATGTGAATAGTCCAAACAGATGTTTCCAAAAGGCAATCAAATACAGGGTTTGAAGATTTACAGACAGGTCCAAATTTTTTTCTTAAAGTAGATAATTGGGGCTCAATAGTATACAATTAGAAGTTGAATCAATGGTTAGAATGAAGTTACTTCTCAAGTGAGAAATGTAAAGGCATCAATATTAAATGATGAAATATTATTGAAGACAAAAGGACAGGAGGAAACCAGAAGAGATTGATGTCACTGAGGCAAATTAATGAGAGCATTTCAAAAATAATGGAGGAATCTGCTAATCAAGTGCTACAGGAAGTTCATGTAACATTTCAAATTAAATACTCACTGCATTTTTTTATGTTGAAGATCACTTAATGTCAATTATTTCAACAGAATATCCTGACTTGAAGTCAGAGTTCAAGAAATGATGAGACTTGAGTATAGATCATTCTTTTAAGGTGCTTAAACCATGAATTGCCTTGAGGACTAGGCAGAGAGCAGCATCTAATACAGGAAAGGTTATTTGTCTTTGCGTTATGAGCCAGGAGAAGTGTTTGCAAGTCCAAAGAAGAGAACAAGTGGAAAAGTAATATGTTGAAAAGTGTAAAGGAAAACTTGGGTGAGGCTGGTGAGACAGACTAATAGGATGAAATAAAACACTTTATGCCAGAATAAGGAGGATCACAGAACTGAGTAAGCCATAAAGAGTTAATGAAGTTCCCAAACTGAAGCTCTCCACAGGAAAGTACAAGGAAGCTGAGTACTTTCTCACCAGCTAGCTCCACTTATCTCAGTGAAGTAATAGGTACTATTACCAGCTAATAGTAAGGGGCTAGTGTAAGGGCAGAGGCTTTGGTGAAAGAACAATAGTATCATTTAATACTTACTTCATACTTCATGCCTGATGATATGCTAAATTATTTGCATATATTATAACTTTAATCTTCATGACTATTTTAAGTAGTTGCTATTACTACCTCCATTTTACAGATGATGAAATTGAGCAACAGAGTTAAATAATTTGCCCAAAGTTACAGTTCATACATGATATTGGTGTGAATTTGAATTCATGCCTTTATCCATGCATTATACTCTCTCTTGAATATTAAAAATCTTTAACAATTTAAATGGTGCTATGTACTGAATATGTCTCTCGGAATTAATGTGTTGGAAACTTTATCCCAAATGCAACAGTGGTAAGATGTGTGTACGGCCTTTGGGAGGTGTTTAGGTCATGGAGGATCTATCCTCATGAATAATTAATCCTTTTATAAAAAGGACTATCAGGAGTGAATTCATTCTTTTCTGCTATTCTGCCTTTTGAAGACAGAGTTTGTTCCTTTTTGCCCTTCTGCCTTCTGTCATGTGAGAAAGCGGCAAAAAGGCCCTCACCTAACGCCATATGCCATCGCCTTGTTGGACTTCATAGCCTTCATAAATGTGAGAAACAAATTTCTATGCTTTATAAATTATTCAGTTTCAGGTATTCAGTGATAGCAGCACAAAATGGACTAGGATAAATGGAGAAAAAGATCTGTTTAAGGAAAACCAAAATTATACTCTAACAGCATCAATACCTAAACTAAGGTTGGAAATACACACTTAGAGCGGCATCAATATGCAAATATGACATAGTATTTTCCAAAATGGTTCACTAGTAGAGACTGCTCAAAGAATTATCACAACATATGTAGGTATATTTTGCCCTTCTTCCTCCACTTCATATATTTTACATTATTCCTTCGTGCCTCATAGAATCACACTTCATTTAAGTCTCTTGTCATCCTCTTTTCTCTGGCTTCATATTAGGAGTTAAGCATTTTCATCAGCATGCTACATCATAGATATAGATCTATCGGCACACTTAGCCGTGCTCTTATTATTGGCTAACTTGGCTGTCTTCCTCTGCATCATGAGACAGCCTAGAAAGCAGAAGCCATACCTTTTATCGGTGATTCTTAGGGCACAGATAGCCCAGTACATAAAGGCATTCATCACAAGTCACCCAAATGCATTAAGTGGAATTTCCTTTTTACAAATACTGAAGTGATGATACTGGTATATCGATACAGTACTGGCTAACATATTTTGTCTTTATATTGTGAGATGTATACACATACACATATACACATATATGTATACACACATACATATTTATGTTTGTATATTTTTCTTTTTTTACTTTATATATGCATACTTCATTTTTAGAGCACTGCATGAACTGCAAAACTGAGTAGAAGGTGCAGAGTTTTTCCACATATCCCCTGCTTCTGCATATGAATAGCCTCTCCTGTTATCAACATCGCCTACCAGAGTGGCACACTCACTATAATTGGTGAAACTATGTTGATACCTCATTATTACCTAAAGTCCATAGTTTACATAAGGACTCACTCTCAGTGCTGTACATTCTGTGGGTTTGAACAAATGTATAATGACATATATCCACCATCATGATCTTATACAAGGTAGTTTCACTGCTCTAAAAATCTTCTGCCCTACTCCTATTCAAACATGCCTCCTCCAGCCACTGAGTCATTTTTGTGTTTCCATAGCTTTGCCTTTTCCAGAATGTCATATCCTTGTATGTATGATTTTCAGATTGGTGTTTTCCACTCAGTAACAGGCATTAAAGTTTCTTCCATTTCTTTCTATGGCTTAATAGACCACTTGTTTAGAGCATTGAATAATATCCTATTGGCTGGATGTACCAAAGTTTATTAATCCATTCACCTACTGAAGGGCGTTTTCATAGCTTCCAGGTTTTGGCAATTATTAATAAAGCTGCTATAAACATACCTGTGCTGGGTTTTGTGGGGTCATAAATTTTCAGCTTTGAGTAAATACCAAAAAGCATGATTGCTAAATCTCATGGTAGGTGTATATCTAGTTTTGTAAGCATCTGCCAAACTGTCTTCCAAAGTGGCTGTGCTGTTTTGTATTTCCAATAACAATGAATGGGAGTTCCTTTTCTTCCACATCTTTGCTAGTCTTTAGTGTTGTCATTGTTCTGGATTTGGGGCATCCTGATAGGTGCCCCAAGTGAAGCCCCAAAGACGCATCACTTGATGTGAAGCATCATTTCATTTGGTTGGTTTTCATCTGCATATCTTATTTTGGTGAGGTATTTGTTGAGGTCTTTGGCCCATTTTTAAGAAATCAGTTGTCTGTTTGTTCCTTTGTATTGTTGAGTTTTAAGCATTCTTTGTATATTTAAAAAACTGTCCTTTATCACATATGTCTTTGGAAAATAGTTTATTCCAGTCTGTGGCTTGCCTTTTCATTCCCTTCTCTGTTGCAGAGCAGAAACTTTATTTTAATGAAGTCTCACTTATCAATTTTTTTCAGGGATCATGCCTTTGGTGTTGTAGATACAAAGACATTGCCAAACCCAAAGTCACTTCGATTTCAACCATTTTTCTTCTAGGAGATTTCTAGTTTTGCCTTTTACAACTAGACATGTGGTTCATTATTTTTATTATTTATTATTATTATTATTCTTTAGATGTGGCTATCCAGTTGTTCCAGCACCACTTGTTGAAATGCTTTTTCTACCTTTGCTCTGTTTTCAAAGATAAGTTGATTGTGTGTGTGTGTGTGTGTGTGTGTGTGTGTGTGTTTGGTTCTAGGATCTCTATTCTATTCCATTGACCTAGTTCCTATATGTTTTCTTTTTATTACAACTGTGACTAGTGATACTCACCTATTTCGGAGGATGGAATGAGAAACAGCATTATACACAGAACAAAATATTCTGTGGCATTGTCTTCATTGTACTCTAAATATTATGTAAGAAATGAAAACAATATATATACTTAATAAAATATGGCAATCAAACAGGAATATTATGAAAAAATATAAAGAATGATAAAATGATGTATTATTTTTGGTTTGTTTTAAAATTACTATTTACATTATAGGTATAATCCAACTACACAATACAAACAAATATCCTCGATTTTTTATGTATGCAAATTAGTGAGCTACATGGTGAGGTTGGATGAATTTAGCAAAACACAGAGCTAACTATTTTACATGCTACCATCTGAAAAGGAAATATGTCAAGTTATTCTCTAAGCGTAAGTTGAAGTCTAAGCCTTTTTTTATGCCTTAATCTCATGCTTTCTTTGATGCATAGTTTATAAGGCAGCAATCTGGCAAACTTTAACTGTATTAAGAGTTTTCAAGAAAGATAAAATTTACACAGAATAAAACTCTACATTGCAAAGCCCAGAACTATATCATGAGTTATTCAGGTTGAAGTTGATCATGTCTTCCATATGGATAACACATTCAATCCTCGTAAAGCGTTCTTCTGTTTAAAGAATGTTCTTCCATGTTTTTTTAGTTACACAGACCTTTGTTCTCTATGCCTAGAATGTTGGAAAAAGAAAATACCTTCCTTCATGCTTTTCTGGGTAGTAACATTTAACATTATCAGAGGGTTTTCATTTAGCAAATATTCAAACCTGTCAGCTCTATCAGACCAATCAAAAAGTTACAAAAGTACTATAATCAAACACTGGTCACTGTATTCATTATCAGATTTTTGTCACATGTGTTTTATTTATTGTTCTATACTTCTCTGTACATGTGTGTACTGAGTGTCCTCTCTCCTACTCATTTTTCTCCCCTACTTATTTTCTGAAACACTTGGTAGTGTGTTGACACCATCATAACACTTCACCTCAAAATATTTTGGTATAAATTCCTTAAGAAGGATATTCTACAATGTATAATCAATACCATTTTCACCACCTAGAAAATTAATAATTTTATAACATCATCTCAGTTCATATTCACATTTTTCTAACTGCCACTAAATATTTTATTCTGTTATTGTTTTTCAACCTAGGAACCAATCAAGTTCTCAAAGTGTAGACTTTTTGTTGCATCTGTTTGGACTCCTTTAAAAGCCTGAAGTCTTATTTACATCCTTTAAACTTTCCTTTCTGGTTTTGTTCCTGGTTAACTTTGTTGAGCCAGTCATGACAGTGCTTCATAGAAAACCTCACACTATGGCTTTGTTTGACTGCTTTCTCATGGTGTTTTCTAGCTTGTTTGTGTATCTTTATATTGCCAGTAAATGGCTATTTAGATTTAAAAGCTTAACATTTTTGGCAACTCTGGGGATACCTTGCCTCAGTCAAGTGTCATAATATGTCAGGTCGCCCCCTCTTAGTTATAGTAAGTTTAATAACTTACTAAAGGGATGATTACCATATGCCTCTATTAGAAACCTATGTAGTTTTTCCTTTGTAATTAGCCCCTCAAGCATTTTCTCTTTATGTCTGTCAAAAATGTTCTGGTTTTTGGAATTTTCAGCAAAAAAAAAAAAAAAAGAAAAGAAAATAGTTTATCATGAGCTTAATTAGTTGCAAAAAATATGTGTTATGATGTTTAAAGATTGTTGATATGTTTTAAATGCGTTTTCTCAAAACCTTGAACCAAACAAAATAGCTTATTTAGTGTATGGAAAATATTTCTCACTTAACTGAATTAGCAAATAACCCAGCTAAATTAAACTTAATTTTAATTTTTAAAGTTTTGATAATTTTTTAATTTAAAGAAACCTGGTAATTTATATTTTCGTGATAGCCATAACAATTCTTAAATGTAAGACCTAGATGGACAGAAAGATACTGTGGAAGGGGGAAGAGAGACTCTGAGAAAAAACCCGGGGGAGTTGCCCTGAGGGTTTTTCACTAGGATAAAACAGAGTGCTGTTGTTATCCTTTTCTTACAGAAGTCCTTGTTGCTCTGCTTTGCTTTACTTTCTAGAAGTTTCTTCTCAACATATTTTTTCTCTAGAATTGTCTTTTTAGTTAGTATTCAGGGAGTTACTGCCCCAAGGCTCCATTTACAAGGTTCTGGTTAGGAGAAAAGATTTTCTCTTTCTCTCTTGCTTTGGCTCTTTCTTTTGCTTTCTTTCTCCCTATCAATTTAGGAGGGAACAATTATGAATGGAAATTGAAGAGGAAAACTTGCACAGCACAAATGCATTGTTACACAGATCAAATTGAGGAAGGAGTACTCAAGAAAGTTGAGGAGCTGCAAATTGACAAAGTCCAACCTTTCTAGCTCCAGCGAGCCTTCCTGTGCCTCTAAGGATATGTAGAAACCAGTGTGAAAAATTCTGGTCTAAAGGACAATCCCAGGAATAATAATAGCTAACACTTTATAAATTCCTAATATGTGCCAGACACTTTAGATATTTTTGATAAGCCTCACAACAGTCTCATAAAGGAGATACTATATTTCTAATGTTGAAGTTTAGGTTCACATTTACATGAATTTTACGTGATTCTACAGAAATATAACCAGGTCAGAGGACTCCAAACTCTCCATTACCTCCACTATTTGAAGCTGCCACTCATGTAAATTATAGTTAAGGTCTTTTGAATAATTTTCCTAAATTTGGTCCGGAATTGTATACGTTTGGTAAATAAATGTTTTTAATGTATATAATCTACAATATAATGTGCTGAAGAGGATCAAGATGTCTACTTAACACATAGACTGCAAATCTCAGTGCTTATTTTATTTAGTTGACTTTGAGGTAGAATTACTTAGGCATCAATATAGATTATCTTTTATTTATTATCTTAAAAATTCTGGCATTTGTCATTTAACAGGAGTTAGTCTGTTTTGTTGTTGTTGTTGTTTTTTTAATGCACTTTTCCTAGTGTACAGAACATCTAGACAAGAGCATGCATGAAATATTTAACTTGTAGGTTCTGGGGTAATTATGTTTCTTGAGAAAGTTGTTCCCCCCAAAGTCTTTGTATTAAATTCCTATATATGTATAAGCTAAGCAAAGCAAACTAGGAGAAGCTATTTAAATTCAGAACATATTCCCAATTTATAAACATCTGGCTTTCATAAACTGTTTTTATGCTATTGACTGCTTAGCTGTTAAAATAACAGAGAAAAAGCATTCTCAGTGGAAGCGCCAGAGCTAATAAAGCACCAATCCCCAAAGCTTTGACTCAGGTGAAACATTTTGAAGGTTCAGGAAAGGCAGTGCAAGCCTTGTCTCCTCACATTGACCTTCCACTTGAGGTAATCCAACATGCCCTGCTCACTGCAGGGACATCCTGAAGTTAAAGGCAAAGAGGATATCCTTTTGGCTGCCCCATTTTCTGTGTTAAATGACCATCATTATTTAAGCATAACAAGATCAGCAATAAATAAATAATTTACTTAAATGGATATTTGGTAGCACCAAAGAGATCTACATGTAGAAATTTTAAACAATCATAAATCAATATTGTTTGAGCGTGTTATAAAAGGTACATTTATAACTGAAATTTTTTTTTAACAAAAAGGCCCCAGATGATGTAAAATGGATAAAACTGTACCCATTGTTTTTAGACATCACTAGTTCAACTTTAAAAATAGTACTAGAGTTAATGTAGACAAGATAACACATGTTTTAGCAATTCAGTTTTAAGAGCTCAGAAATATAGTGTCATTTTACAAGGTTCTAATTTGTACTTATGTATTAAATTTATTTATGTATTATGTAAGAAACAACGCTGGACTGACAGTAAGGTACCTGGATTCTTACCCTAGTACTGTCACTAGTTTACTCTGCTATTGAATAAATTACTTAACCCATTTGTGTCCATTCCCTCATGAGACCACTAAGGCAACATATATTTATAAGACAACATATTTATAAGGCTCCTAATAAAGGCCCAGAATTGTGCAGTGACTAGAAATTCAAAGGTGACTGAGAAAGAGTTGTGGTCAATTTAAGAACTTAGACGTGTGTGTGTGTGTGTGTGTGTGTGTAAGACAGGGAGAGAGAGAATGCAAATGAAAAGGAAGCAAACTCTGAAGTGTGTGTTAAAGGATAAAATCTAGTGAAAAGGGGAAAGCAAAGTATACATTAAAAGTATAGAGAGGATTAAAACATAGTTGTTAGAAAACTATGCAGTTGGGCTCTTTTGCTATGATTTAT
The DNA here is from genome assembly GCF_001604975.1 of Cebus imitator. Classification (NCBI taxonomy): domain Eukaryota; kingdom Metazoa; phylum Chordata; class Mammalia; order Primates; family Cebidae; genus Cebus; species Cebus imitator. The sequence continues at coordinate 5,560,205 of NW_016107344.1, forward strand.
CAATATTATAAAATGTGCATGGTCCTTCAATTTCATGCTTAAAAGTGTTCTCAATAAAAATAGCGATTGACTTCATGCCATGAATTATGAGGTTCAGGCGCTTTATGATATGAATCAACAAATTTTGAGTTTAGAGTGTAGTAAAGAAATATTCTCAAATACAAAAACAAATATGAAATATTAAATGGAGAATGAGAACAGCATGATTTAGGATTTTTAAAAATATTAAAACTACCATTACAGTATTTTTGGCTATTTTAAAAAGTATAACATTTTAAAGGTAGAAAAATAGAATTACTTCTCCTTTACAAACATTATATTCCTGAGTACTGATTGGGAAAAAGAGAGACAAAGTAAGAAGCCACGGAGATACACTGACCACTTTGGTGTCAATAAAATGTATCACCAAAGAGAACCATAGGAGCGTAAATCCCTTTAGAACCAGTTCAAAGTGAATGCTGCTTTTCCCCTTCATCCATGAGTTCCAGCACAGCTTACATTTCTTCCAGGTAGAAGTGGGCAGTCAGAAAATCAAAGCAAGATATGAATACAAATTTAAGTTCTATATTGTATAAGTGTGACATGATTGCATTTCATACAGCAGAGGGGGAGAAACCGCAACAAAAGGTGATATTGCTTTTCTACCACGACAATTACTACCCTCACAAATGCCCTTTAATGTCACCTAACAGAGGGCATTTTCGAAGTGCAAAATATAAGTGTTTTTACGAACTGAGCAAAAACGCTGTTGTTTGTCAGCTTGGAGCATAACCTCTTTATATAGCTTGCATCCTGTGAGTGAGAAATAAATGTTTATTGTCTTAAGCCTCTGTGATTTTGGGATTTATTAGGAAGCTTTATCACTGAACAAGCTGACTATGGATAACCTGAAATATTTACAATTGGTTCTGGAGCCATTCCATGCACAGTAAATAATTTTTAGAGGCTGGAGTAGCTGTGGCCATGTTATACAGTGGCAAAACATTTGGTAACCCATTGTCTGAGAAAATCTGAGAAGCTAAACATATTTAGTGAAGTTATACCCCTGGTTGAAGACATTCCTAGAAGAAAGTTACTTGAAGTAGTTGTGTTTTATTAATTGCATTGCATATGGTACTACAAAAAGTAGGTAAGGTTAGGAAAACAAATTGTACTCTGTTTGAAGAAGTGAAATGGGTAGGAAATAATCTAGAAAGTCCTGGATTTTAATAAATAAGAAAAGAAACCATTGCCCTTCTCTACAAGTGAAAGATAAAATTCAGATATGTTTGGAGATGCAATACCTTTGTTAAAGAATTATCATTTGATTAATATGGCCCCAGCAAATACTTTTATTTGGACAAAATAATGCAATAAAGGGGGTTTACTTTGTGGCCCATGGAAAACTAATCATCTGAAAGCACTGATAATTCGGTTTATATATAGAAAGATATGTCTTGAAGTTAACTGTTGGTGGGATTATGAACACATAGAACTGTTTGGATTGAATTTTTAAAAATCTTGTGTTGTGGTTTTCTGTTTTTATAGTGCTAGCCTGGATTAAAAGACACCTATAGCAATTCAAAATACGACACAATTTACAGGCAAAAAGCAGTCTAAGAATTCTGCCTGATCCTAATGAATATTTCCCAATTCTTTCATTAAAAGTGACCAACAAGGATAAGGGAAATGCAGGGTTGTCTCAGATAAATCAAAGGATATTAATGGGGGAACAATTTTCAGGGAGCATTAGTGGTTATAATCAAGGAATATTCATAGGCCAGGCATGGTAGTTTATGTCTGTAATCCAAGCACTTTGAGAGGCCAAAGCAGGTGAATTGCTTAGTCCAGGAATTTGAGATCAACCTGGGCAACATGGCTAAACCCTATCTCTACAGAAAATATAAAAATTAGTCAGGCTTGGTGGCACACACCTGTAGTCTCAGCTACTTAGAAGACAGATGTGGGAGGATCACTTGAGCCTGGAAGGTAGAGGCTGCCGTGGGCTGTAATTGCACCACTGCACTCCAGCTTGGGTGGCAGAGTGAGGATGTGTGTTAAAAAAAATTCACTATTTCTAATTAGGGACAGTTTTTAATATTAGAACAAAAGCAAGGATTGCTATGATCAGGTAACCACTGTATAATGAGTGTTTATTGGAATTATTTTCACTTTCTGTCACTATTCTATGTTGGTTGTGAGAATGCGTGTTTGTGGTGGGGGGACAAATAACTCACATCTGGACCGAAGCAGAGACTGTTACAAGATCCTGAACTTGTGGCCTGTGACAGGTTTGGATAAGAATGTTAGGGTGTTTTCACCGGGAAGGGCTGAATACATAGGAAGAAGAACAAAATTTGAACAGTGACTTTCTATGTCATAGAAAAGGCTGATCATGGTAGAATATATTATCGATAAGCAAACGTTGACTCTCCACTTTACACCCCAACTTGATGAAGGTGAAGCCTGATATCTGAAATTTTAGATGTTAGCCTTATCCAGTAAATTGCATTGGAATGAAGGTAGAAATGGGAGTGTTGCAATTCTATGCAGAAGCTTTAGAAGCATCACAAGGATCATTCAGTTCTCCCAAGCTCCTGTACATACCACTTTGCCAACATCACATCTCACATTGGAGGTGCTCTTTTAGCTTGTAACATAAAATCTGGAGATATGTGGGGATGACTTAATCCTAGCCCTCAACCTGCAGCAGAACTACTTCAAGAGGTCCCTAAGTCTCTATACTGGAAAAACATGTTTATAAGTAACTGAGATGCAGAGGTTAACAGTTACTCAAAATTTGCATTAAAAGTTAACTCATGATATGAAGTAAGATGGCCTAGAGAAAAATAAATTTCCTTCCCTTAGGCATTGTCTAAAATACAGTTAAAGACAAAATGAGGTCTAAAATCGTGGTTGCCAAATATCAGCCATAGACAGGTTATAGTTATTCGTGCTATTTATAAATCTGTGTTGAGATAACAGGATCCTGAGCAGGATGGGAATAAGCTACTGTCAGTGGCGATAAACCCAACTATTGCTTTCTGACAGAGAAACAGGCACAAAAGGATGTTTGATTGGAAGCTGTATTTCCCCCAGTTGTTCTAGAGTGATAGTATGCTAACTGCAGGAAAGTTATTAAGCTAGAAAATGCAAAATATAAAACAAGTAAATAATACGATTTTTCTGACTCCATCTAGAATGAGTAAACAAAATGCAAACCTGACAATAGCAAGGAAAAGAGCAAGTGAACAATAAGAGTCAAAGTACCTAGAGCTTCCAGCGAGATAAAGATGTGCGTAGAAGAAAGAAAGGTGAGATTTAGGATGCAAAAGCTCTGCGGTTGAATCCTAATTATGCCACTTAGGCATTAAAAAGGCATGAACAAGTCTACAGTTGTACCTTTGTGCACTTCAATGACCACAGTCTATAAATTATGGATATTTACGGTTATCTTAAAGGTTTATTGTAAACATTTTTAAAATATATTATCTGTTTAGTGCTAAGGATAGAATCTAGCACACTTAATAGATTCTATGACTATGGAATGGTGAAGTAGAGCAAGGACATAAGAAAGACTTGATGGGAGAAAGCAATAATTGTTGTGACAATGTGTGAAACACACAAGATCCCCAAAGTCCAAAACTTGGGTAGAAGAGTGTTCTTCCTGTAGCATAAACAAAAGAAAACCTAAAACAAATGTGCTTAAGTATCAACCCTTAGATTTTAGACAGTATTCTATTAGATCTTATTCCAGGATAAAACCTGACAGAAAATACAATGACAGAGCAAACTGAATAAATGAGTATAGTGGATTCCAGGATCATAAAAAGAAACAAGTATAATACTACACAATGTCTGCATGCTTCTCTGTCAAACAAGCTGTATAAAGCTTCTCTGTAAAATTTTAGTATCTTATTCTTACATATGACATTAGTTAACAATGAAGCCTAAACCTCCACAACTATTAAATGATTAAATCTTCTTTATTTTTAAAATGTGTAGTTTTAAAAAACCCTTTAGAATATTAAAATAATTTTGAAATAATTCCTAAATATTATTGAAAGGATTTAGAAAAACATCAAATATATGCATGTAAAAGTTATTTGTCTAAGTTGAGCTGAATTCCACTCAAATTAATAACCAAAATAAATCACTTTTCAAATGTCATAATTGAAATTTTAGATTTTTTTAAGGTAACTATTTGGTTGGTGTGAACATAACTGCAGTTTTGCCATTCTTTTTATGGTCGTTAAATATCATTCTTACTTTCCAATTTGCATAAAAGTCAATTGCAGCTCTTAATTTTTCTTCATAGATATTTTTAATTCAATGGGATTTATATTAGTATTTATGACTATTAATATTTATTGACTATTAGCATTTATTAATCTGAGTCTGTAAATACAGTTTTTCAAGCTGGTATTTATTTAAATGTGCACTTCACTACATCTTAATTATCTTTTTCTCCCTGAAATAAAACTTTCTTCTGAATGGTTTATTTCCAATTTTGGTAAACCTTGAATACTTCCATTTCACTGACGTCTGTTGAAAGAGAAGGTAGTATCCCCTTTTTTTAAGTAAGTAATGAGGGAAAAGCCCCATTTTGAGTTTTCTGTCATTGTTAAGCTGAGTAGTAGGAACTGTAGTTAGGCATCCAATAGTTTTGTTTGTTGGTTTGTTTTTTGAGACAGAGCCTTGCTCTGTCATCCAGGTTGGCATACAGTGGCACCATCTTGGCTTACTGCAGCCTCCACCTCCTGGGTTCAAGCTATTCTCATGCCTCATCCTCCTGAGCAGCTGGGATTATAGGAGGGCACCACCACACTTGGCTAATTTTTTTATTTTTAGTAGAGACAGGGTTTCACCATGTTTGCCAAGCTGACCTTCAACTCCTGACCTCAGGTGATCCACCCTTCTCAGCCTCCCAAAGTGCTGGGATTACAGGCATGAGCCACAGCGACTGGCCTCTAATTATTGATTGATGAATATCCAATTAATAAGCCCTAATACAGGCTAAATATAAAATCTTCAGGTACATTCTCTCTTTGCTCCGAAACATCCCAGGACAATACTAGGATTCACAGCACTTGCCTAAAACAGAGTCAAAAAATAACACTGCTTTAGCTGTTTGAGTTCTAAGAATCACCTATAGCACCCCACTAATACGCAGCCCAGTTTTCAAAAACTTTCCTGAACTTATATATCATGAATTCTTTAATAACTCAAAATTTTACTATTGTCTATTAATCTACATTTCTTCTTCTTCTTTTTTTTTTTTNTTTTTGAGATGGGAGTCTCACTCTGTTGCCCAGGCTGAAGTGACATGGCACAATCTCGGCTCAGTACAACTTCCATCTCCTGGGTTCAAGCATTTCTCCTACCTCAGCCTCCCAAGTAACTGGGAATACAGGTGCCCACCACCATGCCCAGCGAATTTTTGCATTTTTACCACATTGGCCAGGCTGGTCTCAAACTCCTGACCTCAGGTGATCCACGAGCCACGGCCTCCCAAATTGCTGGGATTACAGGCTTGAGCCAACCGCATCCAGCCTACATTTATTCTTAATGAGTTATGGTTGCCATTTTATTGAACATTTCACCAAATGGTTTACAACAAAATTGTTCACACAACTGATAAATTTTGACTGTAGAAAGTATTCTACTACTGAATTTGATTTGAAAATACACAGAAATTCTCTTCTCTGTTCCAAACTAGATTCTTTAGGTCAGAGGAGTGAGAAAAAATGAAGGATATGTACCTGGGATCTCCATCTGTCTGCTGAGCATGTTGCTATTCATTGACCAATGGGACTCAGCAGTTAGTGTCCATATGGGTTTGCCTTAAGTTTGTGGAATAGTAGTCATGGCAACTGCATTTATATGCATCACTAGCTGTATCAGATCAGAAGCAGGATCGAGAAAAAAGTTTTCTTGTCAAAAAAAGAAAACGCAGAAAAATATAATTCTGAAATCTTTTTTCCAGAAAAAAATAATATGCAGTGTATCTGCTTGTGTGTAGAGAAGAGGTGCATGTGTATTTTGAGAAAAAGTAGCAATGGTTTAGAAAATTACACACCATTGATCTTTTCTCCAGATATGCATGTATCTAGATTTCTTAAACAGCTATGTAAAGCTTAGAATGAGATCAATATATTTCACATATTACCACCAGCACATATTAATTGACTTATTGAAATTAAATCAGATTATCAGGTTAGTCAACTAAATACGTCTCTAATCTTTCCACGTGTATTTTAAAATAAATGTTACAACAGAATCATGGGATTAAAATGACGAGATGTGTCCATCACCAAATCCATTATATAATCTAAATCAAGTGTTTTGTGTAGTTCCAAATATTAATATTTGTGGTACTTATAGAACAGTTAAGCATACTTCTTGGCATAGTTACTAAATAACATTATTAAATATGTTATTATATTAATATATGTTATTATATTAATAACCCATGAAGGAGGATCATTATTGGTAGCTTTTAAGTTAAGAGGACTTTGTTTATCCCATGTTTAATGCAGCACTATTCACAAGAGCCAAAATTTGGAAGCAATCTAAATGCCCACCAACAGACAAATACGTGGTACATATACAGAGTGGAGTACTATTCAGCCATAAAAAATGAGATCATGTCATTTACAACAACATTGATAGAACTGAATTTCATGAGGTTAAGTGAAATAAGACAGGTGCAGAAAGACAAACGTCACATGTTCTTACTTGTTTATTGGCTCTGGACTTAAGAATTATATTTTTCTGTGTTTCTTTGTGGGTTTAATTTTGGTATTGTCAACTTTGTTTTATTTGCAAATTTTGGGAAATTTTCAGTCATTATTGATTTGAAAACTTTGTAAGTCTTACCCCCATTTCCCTCAATTTATGGAGCCCCAATGGCATACTATTTGATATTTTGTTGTATCCTACATGTCCTTGAGGCTATGTTCAGTTTTGTTTCCCAGTCTATTTTCTCTCTGATGTACAGAATGGGTGACTTCTATTGATCTATTTTCATGTTCAAAAATTCTTCTTTTGACATCTCTCCTCTGTTAATGAGTCAATCAATTGAGTTTTACTTTAGATATATGTTTAATTGTATAATTTCTCTCTGGTTCTTCATGGCATCTTCTATACCTTTGCTCTATTTTTAAATTTTTTATTTGTAGTAAGCATGTTTATGATGCTCCTTGGAATATTTTTATAATAACTATTTTAAAATTTTAGATAATTCTAACACCTCTGTCACCTCAGAACTGCTCTATGATGACTATCTTTCTTCATTCAGTTGAAGATCTTCCTGATTATCATTATAAGGAGTGACTGTCAATCGCAACCCAGGCATTATAATTTTCTATTACAGTAGCATGGACTTAATTTAAATCTGTGCTTTAGCACAAAACATTGCGCTTAGGGTGAAAGAGGCACCAGCTTCTTACTTACAGGTTGGGCTTTTCCCAATTCTCCAGTTGGCCTCCATTGACAAGGTAGGGAACTCCATGTTTGGGTCCCCTTCCACACACACTCTCTCTCATGTGGAAGTTCTTTCTCTTTTTCTCCTTTTTTTTTTCTCTTTCTCCACCTAGATAAGATGACTTTTCTGCAACACTGTTTGGGATCTGGTATTAACTTTGCAAGTGTATCTGATCCCATCTCTCATTCTGCAGAGAACAGGAGACCAAGAACCTTGGAGAAACATCCTCTCTGGGGATCTAAGGGCTCCCCTGAACCCCTGAACCCCAACAAAGACATAACTCAAGGAATGTGACCTTGACTTATACATTCATCATTTAAAAAGTTTTATGGTTTTTCTAGGAAAAAAATAGATGACTTTATAAAATCATTAAGTCAAACATATTATAATCAGCAACAAAATAATCTCATTAATCTAATAAATAAAGCACACCTGCACCCTTTTTTGCTTTTATCTTGATTTTTATCTTTACTCTCTGTTGCATAATTTCTCAATTGCAAGCATAGGCATCATTTAGCAAACAGACTCTAAAGATAATTTTTCTATTTTATACTAAAAACGAACCACTATTGTTTTATTCCACATTTATGGAAAAATTGCCATCTGTCAAAAAGAGTGCTGGAAGTAGAAGCTACATAGATTAGTTTCTCATAATCTGAAAGCATAAAAGTGAGGAAAAGAACTAATAAATTCATATTGTAATTTTGATATTTTAAAAACACACAACACACACACATGCAAGAAATTCTCTTTGGATTTCTAAAGCTGACTGGTACCAGTATATGTACAAGTATCTGAAACTTGCTGTATTTATTCTCTTAAATACATATGGAGTTTAAAAGAAATATTTTTTTTCCTCAGTAACCAAAGGACACTCCCATAACATGTTTACTTATTGAGTAAAAGCAAGTGTTTCACATGAATTTTTTGAAGCATGGGGATGCTGCCCCACCACCACTCTTTCATAAGATTAGGAGTCTCTGCATCGTTCCCAGATTAACAGAGTAACTTTCTTCTATCTGTTTTGTCAAAGCTTTTAATCACATTTAAACCCTATGCCTGAAAATTGCCTCATCCTGGTAAAGATTTCTTTTTCAATCAAGCTTTCAACTGACTTCATTAAATAACTATATTCTAGTTAAGTTGTTATTTTGTAATTTATTTCTCTACTCTCTTTCTCTAAAATGCAAAGTGGATATCATTTTGAATCTCATTTGGGAAACAGGTCAAACTGGCTCTGGAAAGTTTTAAGTTGGCCAAGAAGCCAGCGGAATAGACCATTGTAGGCAGAGGATACAGCCAGTGAAAAGATAAGCAAAAGACCAGTAACATTTCTTGTGTTTGTCACTGGGGCATGAGTGTGAGAAAAAACATTTATCACGAAGAGGAAGATGGGAAATGTAGTCAGGAAGACTGCAGTGGGAGAATTGGGGCTGACATAAATTATTACTTTTAATCCTCTCATATCCTCTGGTAGGTAAGGATAATTTCTCCAGTTTTCAAGTGAAGGACATGTCACTAAGAAGATCAATCAAAGACTAAATCCACAGGTACAGAGTGACAGATTGTAGACTTGGATGCCAATTCATCTCACTTCACAGTCTTTTTTTTTTTTTTGCTTGTTTGTTTTTGAGGCAGACTTGCTCTGTTGCCCTGATTGGAATGCAGTAGGGTGGTCTCTGCTCACTACAACCTCCGCCTCCAGGGCTCAAGGGATTCTCGGGCTTTAGCATCCCGACCAGCTGGGATTACAGGAGTGCACCATCGTACCTGGCTAATTTTAAATTTTATTTATTTATTTACGGACGTGAGGTTTCACCGTTTTGGCCAGGCTGGTTTCAAACTCCTGGCCTCAAGTGATCCACCCGCCTCGGCCTTCCAAAGTGCTGGGATTAAAGACCATTACAGTGGGCCTCCAGCTCATGTGTTTATGCCTTAACACACCAAGCACCAAAGCTGCAATCAGGACTCTCTTCCTCTCTCCAAAGCATTAAGAGAACTGTTTCGCTCAGGATCATTGGTATTTGATCCTTCATTCACAGTAACAAACATAGGTTACATGGACTGCTTTTAATAAACTTACTCTGCAAATATACTGATCTTGTGCTAGAAATGTTGAATAGTGTGCTCAATACAATGCTTATTATTCTTGTATTGAGATATTGCAACGAAACTGACCAACCCTTGCAACTAAACCCACCTTATTTGAACACAATAGCATTGATGTGGACTGACCAGTGCAGAATACAGGAATAGACTTAGGGTCTATGATGTGTGCCTATATTGAATCTTTTCATAAAAACATAGTACTGTAGATATGAAACATAAGAAAATTTATAAAGCTTGGTTTGGCCAGCTTGATTTAAAAAAAAAAAATCACAAGCTTTTGGTTAACTGAAAAATATGGAGATTATATTTCGGCATAGAAATGAGTGTTTTGTTCACAAATATCCTATTACTCCTGAATTAGCACAAAATGGAAATCTCTTTCTCTCTCCCTTTCTCTCTCTGTGTGTGTGTGTGGGGGGGGTGGATATATAACTGTATAGATGGACAGTTTGTCCCATACAGTAGAAAATTTTAGTGGCCACGTTCTTTAGAAACACATCCACTCACTGTTTCTCAATAATAATGTAGACAACTCATTCCTTGAACATAAAACTCTGATATCATTGAAAAGAAAATTCGGGGCCGGGCGCGGTGGCTCACGCCTCTAATCCCAGCACTTTGGGAGGCCGAGGCGGGCGGATCACGAGGTCAAGAGATCGAGACCATCCTGGTCAACATGATGAAATCCCGTCTTTACTAAAAATACAAAAAATCAGCTGGGCATGGTGGCGCATGCCTGTAGTCCCAGCTACTCAGGGGGCTGAGGCAGGAGAATTGCCTGAACCCAGGAGGCGGAGGTTGCGGTGAGCCGAGATCACGGCATTGCACTCCAGCCTGGGTAACAAGAGCGAAACTCCATCTCAAAAAAAAAAAAAAGAAAAAAATAAAATTCTTCTAACCTCTAGCCAGTATTCTAATTGTTACATTTAGTGATTTCAGCAAAGCAAATTTTCTGAACACAGTGCTTTAAACTTACAGCTAAAGACACAAATTGAAAAATTATGTTTAAACATAATTACGTTCTTAACTTCAAAATGTACCTGTCATCCTTTCATTGCTGTTTGCAACTATATCTTATTTCTTGTTCTCTGCCCGCTTCTAAACTTCTAAGCAGAAACAGGTCTGTGTTGAAATGTAGCATTAAAAACACCTCATATAAAGAAGGAAGTACCATCTTGGTGCCTTTGGGCGCTGAGTCCTAAAGTCTTGGCTACGGCATTTAGTATCTCTGAAACTGAGTCCCTTAGAACAAGACAGAACTATTTAAGTCACTGATGAGATTTTTTTCAAAGCCTAAGATATATTTTTATTACTTTTTTGTGTGAGTGGGTGGGACTTTAGCTCTTTATCACTGGCATAGGTCACTCCAAAATTTGCCATACTGCCTGAAGGAAAACCTTAAAAACAAAGTGATACTATTGCACTATTGCACAAATTACATTTTTAGCAGCTTATCTCAAATACACTTTCTCTAAATTTTCAAAAAGGCTGACAGGCCTAACAAGAAATGGCAACTTTGAAAATCCTGAACATGGTGCTGTGTGAAAATATTGTCAAAAATATTGATGCTGCTTAGAATATATAACTACCCCAATTCTGTGTAATTCAGAACACAATTTAGGATTCATTTTAAATTCTGTGATGCTCGCTACATGTATCTTTATATTTGAATGATAAATAACAGATTGGTCTGATTCATATTCTTTGGTAAGCAAGGACACCACTCAATAACTAAAGGTAGATACAACATCAATTTTTCTGGCAAGGCAGCCAATTAGAAAGATTTTGAAACCTATAGACCAACAATCTCCAACCTTTTGACACCAAGGACCAGTTTTGTGGAAGGTGACTTTTCCACAGATGGCAGGGTAGGGGAGGTGGATGGTTTCATCAGGCATTAGATTCTCATAAGGCGCATTTAAGATCCCTCACATGGGGAAGTTAACAATAGAGTTCACCCCCCCTATGAAAATCTAAGGGAGCCTCTGATTGGACAGGAAGCAGAGCTCAGGCAGTAATGCAGCAACAGAGAGCAGGTGTAAATACAGATGAATCTTTACCTACTAGCCCGCTACTCACTTCCTGATGTGCAGCCTCTTTCCTACCAGGCCACGGACCAGTAGTGGTCCGTGGCCTGGGGATTGGGGACCCCGGCTAGAAACAATACTTTGAAAGGGGCAGAAAATAGGCAAAATGAAGCCAGGTATAACGGTAGGCTGGAAAAACCATTTTATCTACTTTTGTTTTTCTTGGAGTTCGTCTACATCATTGCTAAAAGTATACTTTCTTTTAAAAAGAAATTCATTTGTGGCATCTTGGCCATGTTCATTGAATGCAATATCTTTAGTACTAATAATAAATCTTTAAATAGCAATTTATGGTTTAGAAAATACTTTTTAAGTATTTAATTTTTCCTATAACTTATTTTTTCCTGGAACAGACTATTAAACTCTTTTGATAGATGAAAAATTGAGGCCAAGAAAATTTAGATAAGTAAACATCATAGAGCTAAGTGAAAAAATGCAATTCTTCTATGTAAACCAAACCTAATTCTTTTATTTCTTCTTGTCTTTAAGTTGAAGAAATACAATTAATAAGTTATTGATCAAACTACATTTGTCCTTTTAAACTTTTACTACTCACTTTTAAAAATACTTAAATAACACTTTACAAAATTTCAGACTTCTTCTTGCATGTACTACCTGACCTTGATCCGAGTTACTAAGAAAAACCATCAGCATGCGTCCAAATCAGCCCACAAATGGACTGCAGCTATTTCACTTGTGTACCCATCATCTGGTGAAGGATGTAATTACTATCACCACAAATAAGCATTTATAATTTATTACATACTAATATAGGCTATGACCTATAAACATAACAGTTGATTTACACAGAATTTATAATGTGTGATGCCTTTTAATATACAGTACATTATCATATTTTAACTCCATCATAAATTTAGAAGTAAAAAGAAAGGGCACTTTGGTCGCTATTTTATATATGAGGGAAAGGAGACCAAGACAAATGATGTGGTGTTTTGAGAATATCAAGTTAGAAATTCAAACTTGTTTTGGCTTACCACAAAACAACACAAAAAACAAAGATTTACTTTTACTCTTCTGACAGAAAATTAATATTGACAAAAATCTAAATTACTCTCAAATTTGTCTATAACTACAAAATATTAAACTAAGAGAAGAAAATGAAAAATGAATTAGACTAATAATTTATATAGAAAGAACAAACAAAAAATAATGTAAAATATAGAAAAGAATAAATTTACTGCCTTAACTTTTTACTGTAAAAATATTGCTACCTTTCATTGATTATTTAAATTGAGCAGATGACACTGTAATATACAAACAGCTCCTAATATAATATTCATATTAATAATTTAATCCATTCAATGTTTAACACTGATTTTTGATGCTGTTTATGTCATCAAAAGGAAAACTTCTGATCAAAACTGGCTTGTGTTACATAAAATATTTACATATTTCTGATACCTTCTTCCTTCTTAAGAAATCTGTCAAATTTTTTCTTCAGAAGCCAGCTTCTACCTTTGTATTAAACTTTTATCTAGAAAGTTAAAGTTTTATAAGGTTTAAGATTATAAAATATTAAAATTAAGGTTAAATTTCTGACCTGTTCAGTTAAAAAAGCGAGCTGAGGTTTTCCTTTTAAAAAACTCTTACTCATTTCTTCATAAAGAGTATAAGAACTGAAATATATTGCATTTCAGCAATTCCCCTCAGGACAAGAGTGGATTACTGATTTCTCTTTTATGTGTCATATTTGGTATTCTAAAATTCAGATAAAATAAATATTAATCTGACGATTTTCTGCACAGATTTAGATTACAAATTTCTTATATCTGAGTTTAGTTATGGCAATGCAAACTTCTGCTTCTACATTCTAAAGGTATTTTAAATCATGATCAAAAGATAAGTGTTAACCCGGATATTGCTACCTATTATAACATAAATATCATAAGCTTTTATGAGAGCAATGTTGCAATATTATTTGCCATATAATTGTTAACACCTGAGTGATACTTTACCATTTTGTGTTTTTATATGCATTAACTAATTTTGCAGTAATAATTATGATCCCTAGGAAACTAAATTGAATCTCATATTTTTCATAGCCAATTGGAGCAGATAAGTACCTCTTTCTCTAACTTCATACTTAGAATTTTAAAAAGAAATTAGCATTACTGACTAGAAGGAGGTCATTTGGGTTCTAATGCCAGATTTGGTGGAATATTAAATGTATCACTGGGAAAGACATTACAAGTGTCTAATTCACAGATTTCTACAAAAATAGATGTGCGTGGTTCAAAGTTGGAATAGTCTACAAAATAATCATTAAGAAATGTTTTCAGACAAAAATTTGAGGACTTGTAAGTTATTCTTAATATGGTATAGTGTTGAGATTTTATGAAATTTTATTTAATCATAATTAGTAATATCATGTGTTTCCAATAACAAAAACCTCACAGGATGACCATTTAATCACAATTATTTTTCTGTGTATACTTTGCACATCAAAATGAATGGCAGATGGTTACATCCATTATTGATAGTTGCCTTCAGCTTATCAGGTTTTACTTACAATGAGAAAATCTTAGTGTTATTCTAGAGTTCTTTCTGCATAGTGTTCATATACATTAATATTCACTTTGGAAAAAATAATGCAGCACATAATTGATATTCACCATAAAGAAGTGCATGGACATTTCCTATTAAAAGACGATCACTTTATGTAGACCCTGCATGAATCAAATTTAATTCAATAGAAAGAAGAAGTGTCCAACACTGATATTGTTGAAATGAGGCATGGGGCACATGATAAAGCAGCTGCAGGAGAATTCCTAGGACTAGATGTGTGTATGACTCAGTACTATTGTGGGTCATTCCAACTTGTGATTTATGATTCTGTGTGTCCTTACTGACATTACGGAGTGTTTACCAATTTGTTCTGCCAGCTTTTCAGAGATGATGGTAGACTGCTAAGGAAACACTTGATATCAGCATTTGTTTCATTGTGGATGACAGGAAACAATCCTAAATTGAGAATTGAAAATAAAGATTTTTTCCCATTTTTGGTTTTATAAAAAGCTTTTTTTTTTTTTTTTGTCAAGCTCCATTAAGGTACATTTTATAAAGTATTTCTTATTCTTAAATATGAGAAATATTTTTAATATTTCAGAAACCTAGATTTCCTAATATTTATCTTAGATCATTACTTTCTTAGCTGTGCAATAGGCCATTGCAGGTCAATTCAGATTCAATCAGAATCCAAATTCCTGGTAAGTAGCATGAATTTGGATGCACAGAAACTGTTAATCAGATGCAGAATTCACAATGAATGAGGCCACAGTGGAAATATGAGTTAGGTGTCTTGTCAATGTAGTAAATTTATTAATCTTTTAAGGAACAAATCATCCTACTAACCATGAAACATCAAGATAAAACCATTACTTTTCCCCTATGTAAACTGATGAGAAACAAACAAACAAAAATTTATTTTTATAATTTCTCCAGTATTTGTGACAAGCCTTTGGAGCATGTAAATTCCAAAGAAAGAGACATCTTCTGTGGTAATAGCTAAGCTATAAGAAAAAAACCTTACATCTTTTATCTTCCAAATTTTAGAAATCACTATCAAACTGAGGCGTTCTGAAATTTGAAGACATTACTTAAAATTTAATTTTAATAAAATTCCATATTTTAATATTAGTTTTTAATATATTTTGAATAGCAAATTCTGTGTGCCCCATTTATTGATAAACTGTTATAATATATATTTTAAAAACTCTTTATTTCCCCTTAAAAGAGAAAACAAATTTAACTCAGATTGTTTTGCTCCCTCTAAAACAGGCCCTCCTTCTCTCTCTCACATGCATGTACATAGGCCTTAAGTTGATTTCAACATGATTAGGGGAAGGAGACACACAAACAAGTGCAAAGGACTGTTCTTTAATACAGAAAATATAAGACGGATTAGATATTTTGAATATTATCTTCTAAATGATTTATTATTTTATCCTTTACATTTGTACCTATGATAAATTGTGATGTTCACAATTGCCAGGATATGGACTCATGAAAAAATTCCTGAGCAGAAAAAAACAGATAAGTACACAATTGCCAGACATGTATATGATGCAGAAAGTAATTATTGCAATAAATCTACCTAACAAAAATTTGTGTATGCAGAGAAATAGAATGAAAACCTAGACTGAGGGAAAAATGAAAAAGGTATGTGTAAATGGTGAAATTTAACTGTAGTCTTAAAAGGAACATACAGAATTTCAAAAAATAAAATATAGGGCCAAGAAAACACAAATATAGTAGATCTTATGAATAGACCACACAGAAATAGTTATTTAACTGCAGGACTTTTCCAGGAAATATAACATTTAGATTTGAGGGAGTCTTAAATGGCAAGTGAGTAATATAAAGATAAATTTGTGAAAGATAAGTTTGAGCCAGATCTAGAGAGCATAATATGTGGCTTTAAGGAATTTACTCTTAGGAATATAGGCAATGGGGAAAACAAATAGCTCTGTGAGGAAGTGAAAATAAGGTATGTGATTTAGAAACAATTCAAGAGACTTTTTCTCAAGAAAATATTTTAGCAGAAAAAGAGTTTGTAAAAGACAGGGAAATAAGGAAATTAATTATAATATTCTTGTGGATATCTACTTAAAACAATTGATCAAAGAATAAGAGAAAGAGTGGTAAAACATTTCTGTGATAAAAGGAAGTAATAATGACGTTAGTATGAGGGTAAAAAAAATGAGGCTTCAATAAATAATCTTCAAAAACTCTGTATTGGCTATTTGATTTCTATTGTTATAAATCTCTCTATAAGACTGCAGACTCACATGACCAGACTAATTGCCTATACTTGTTTATACTTGCCTTGCAAGCTAGTTTTGGCAGGCACAAGAAAGTCATACTATATTACAATTTCCCCAGCTATGAATCTCGACTTGCCTGCTTCTTCTTACTGTCCAATAGGGAATGCCTGTACCCACTTACTTCCGGCCACCATAGTCCCAAAGGCACAAAGTCCCTGTTCTTCTGTCTATATCCTGATCCTGAATGTGACAGACTTTGTGTGGCCTTTGATGTCATGTTGTTCCTCTCATTTCTGGGAGAAATGTGAGTATTAAAATCAGTCTTTTAATGACATTAGCTACTCTGTCACTTTATTTAGTTACATTTATAATTCAAGAAAATGCCAGGAAAGAAAGTTCCTTGACATTTACCATACATTACACACTGTGCTAGTTACATACATTGTCTCATTTTCATTTAGAGATAATGGTAGGAGACAGTAATGAAATATTATTATCTCAAATTTATGTAGGAAACATTATAAGAGATATCTTGGTAAACTTTAAATATCACAAATTGGATTTTTACAGATTAAATAAACCCATCTCTGTTTTGGACTTTAATTTGATGTAAATGTCCAGTATGCACTATGATGCTTTGAGAGGCTTATCAGTTATGTCTGTGAGATTTATCCTCTGCATGTAGCAGTAGTTAATTTTTCATTGCTTTATACTAGCCCAATGGATAAGTATGTAACATTTGATTTTATGCATTCTACTGTTTATGGATATTTGTTTTCAGTTTAAGTTATTACATGTAATATTGTCATGAATATTCTTTTTATATATGTTTGGGTTCACAAGTACTAGTGACTAGCCCCCAAGTGACAGAAATATGTTATCTTTCAAACAGAGAATATAAAATAGCAATTTTGATAAAACCAAACAAAATTCAAGATAACACAGAGAAGAAATTCAGAATCATATCAGATAATTTAAACAAAGTGTTTGCAATATTTTTTAAAATAGTCAAACAGCAATTCTGGAGCTGGAAAATTCAAATAAAAAAAAATGTGGCACATACATACCATGGAATGCTATGCAGCCATAAAAAAAAAAAAACAAAAAAAACAAAAAAAAAAAACGATGAGTTAGTGTCTTTCATAGGGACATGGATCAATCTGGAAACCATCATTCTCAGCAAACTGACACAAGAACAGAAAACCAAATACTGCATGTTCTCGCTCATAAGTGGGTGTTGAATAATGAGAACATGTGGACACAGGGAGGGGAGTATCACATACTGCAATCAGTTGGTGGAGGCTAGAGGTGGGACACTGGGGGGTGGGGAGGATGGTGAGGGATAACGTGGGAAGAAATGCCAGATATAGGTGATGGAGGGATGAAGACAGCAAACCAACTTGCCATGTATGTAACTATGCAACAATCCTGCATAATCTGCACATGTACCCCAGAACCTAAAGTAAAATTTAAAAAAAAGAAAAAAGAATGCGTGAGAGTCTCCTAACAGCAAAATTGATCAAGCATAAGAGAGAATTAGTGAGCCTGAAGACAATGTATTCGAAAATACACAGTCAGAGGAGACAAAAGAAAAAAAATAATAAAAAAAGGAAACATACCTGAAAGAACTAGAAAATAGCCTCAAAAGGGCAAATCTAAAAGTTATTGGCCTTTGGGAGGAGATAGAGACAGAAATTGGGGTTAAAAAGTTATTCAAAGAGGTAATAACAAAAACCTTTCCAAACCTAGAGAAAGATACCAATATTAAGCTACGAGAAAGTTATAGGACACCAAGTAGACTTATGCCAAAGAACTATCTCAAGACATTTAATAATCACACTCCCAAAGGTCAAGGATAAAGCAAGGGCCCTAAAGGCAGCAAGAGGAAAGAAATGTAAGAAGGATCTGCAATACATCCAGCAGCAGACCTCTAAGTGGGAACCTTATAGTCCAGGAAAAGCCAATATGTCAAATGACACATATTGATATGCTGAAGGAGAAAATATTTTATCCTAAAATATTATATTCAACAAAAATATCCTTCAAAATGCTAGTGATGGCTGATCACTAGCAGCTCGGGATTGTAGCTTCCACTGAAAGAGCAGAGAACAAGAGGACGCCACACTTTCAGATCAATTTTTGTTGCTCACGCACCAGGAGGTTCCCAGCGGAGGAGCCCCACGTGTCGCCAGCGCGACTCTTGAGGCCAGTGAGTCAGTTTTGCCACTGCCTTGGAGCGGCCATTCTTGGTGCTGAGTCAGAAAAGCACCATCAATCTTAAAGCCGCTGTTTTGGCCAGCGCAGTGAGTTGCTCAGATTCTAGTGCCGGGTATCAACAAGTTGGACGTCCATTCAGAAACCCAACTATAAAGACGGTAATTATAAAGACCACAGATGGATAAATTTATAACGAAGGAAAGAAGCCAGCCTAAAAAGGCTGAGAATACCCAAAATCAGAATGCCTCTCCCTCTACAGGGGATCACAGTTCCTCATCAGCAACAGAACAAGGCCTGATGGAGAAAGACTGTGTTCCATTAGCAGAAGCAGGCTTTAAAAAGTGGATGATAAGAAACTTCTGGGAATTAAAATAACTTGTTCTAACCCAATGCAAAGAAACTAAGAACTTTGAAAAAAGGTTTGACGAAATGTTAAAAATAACACACAATTTAGAGAGGAATATAAGTGAATTAATGGAGCTGAAAAATACAACACGAGAACTTCGCGAAGTATGCACAAGTTTTAACAGTCGAATTGATCAAGCAGAAGAAAAGATATCAGAGGTCGAAGACCAACTTCATGAAATAAAACAAAAAGACAAGATTAGAGAAAAAAGGATAAAAAAGAACGAGCAAAGTCTCCAAGAAATATGGGACTATGTGAAAAGACCTAATCTACGTTTGATAGGTGTACCCGAATGTGATGAAGAGAATCAATCCAAGCTGGAAAATACACTTCAGGATATTATTCAGCTTTCCCAACCTAGAAAGGCAGGACAATATTCAACTCCAGGTAATACAGAGAACACCACAAAGATATTCCTCAAGAAGACCAACCTCAAGGCACATAATCGCCAGATTCACCAGGGTTGAAATGAAAGAGAAAATACTGAGGGCAGCCAGAGAGAAAGGTCAGATTACCCATAAAGGGAAGCCCATCAGACTCACAGCAGATCTCTCAGCAGAAGCCCTATGAGACAGAAGAGAGTGGGGGCCAATATTCAACATCCTTAAAGAAAAGAACTTTCAACCCAGAATTTTACATCCAGCCAAACTAAGCTTCATAAGAGAAGGAAAAATAAAATCTTTTGTGAACAAGCAATCACTCAGAGATTTCATCACCACCAGGCCTGCTTTACAAGAGCTTCTGAAAGAACCACTACAAATAGAAAGGAACAGCCAGTATCAGCCTTTCTAAAAAATGCCAAAAAATAAACAACATCAACTAATGGGCAAAACAGCCAGCTAACATTAAATGACAGTATGAAACTCACATATATTGTTATTAATTCTAAATTTAAATCAACTAAATCCCCCAATCCAAAGACACAGACAGGCAAAAAAAGCCAAGACCCATTGTTATGCTACATCCAGATCCATCTCACATGCAAGGATACACAAAGACTCAAAACAAAGGGATGGAGAAAAATTTACCAACCAAATGGAGAGCAAAAATAAATAGAAAGCAGGAGTTGCAATTTTTGCTGATAAAATAGACTTCAAAGCAACAAAGATCAAAAGAAGCAAAGAAGGATATTACATAATGATAAAAGGATCAATGTAACAAGAAGAGCTAAAGATCCTAAATATATATGCACCCAATACAGAAATACCCAGATATATAAGACTTATAAAGAGACTTGGACTCCCACACAATAATAGTGGGAGACTTATAGATCAATGAGACAGAAAGTTAACATCAATATTCAGGACTTGAACTCAGATCCGGAACAAGTAGACTTAATTAACATTCACAGAACTCTCCACTTTAAATACACAAAATATACACTCTTATCAGTACTACATCACATGTATTTACAGGTTTAAATGAAACATTGGTTGGCTGCTTGTTAATTATTTTCTTCCCTCATTTTTTTATGTCTCTATTATTAAACACAATTACAGGCATACCCATTTTTAGACTGCATTCTAGACCGGGCAATAAAGCAACACCCCTGTTCTTTCTCCCTCTTCCTCTTCCTCTTTCTTCCTTTCCTTTATTCTTTTTTTTTCTTTTTCTTTTTTATTTTTTATTCTTTTTCTTTCTTTCTCATTCTTCCTCTAAAAAAAAAAAAAATCCTTCAAACATTAAGAAGAAATAATATTTTCCAGGCAAATGAGCTGAGGGATTTCAACACTCGACCTGTCCTACAAGAAGTGCTAAATGGAGTTATTCAATTTGAAAAAAAAAAGGATGTTAACAAGTAATAAGAAATCCTCTGAAGATACAAAAGTCAGTGGTAACAGTAAATACACAGACAAATACAAAATACTGCAACACTAAGACTGTGTTAACTAATAATATCTTGAGTAGGAAGATTAAAAGACAAACATATTAAAAATAATGACTACAGCAACCTTTTAAGACATAGATAAGCTATAAATAGAAACAATAACATTTAAAAAGCAGTCACTGTGTAGTAAAAGTGTGGAGTTTTTAACAGTTTTCTCTTTGTTAAATGGTTTGTTTTTGCAATGAGTGTTGTCATCAGTTGAAAATAATGGGTTATAAGACTTTGTTTGCAGGTCACATTATAACCACAAATCAAAAAACCTACCACGCGTGCACAAAATATAAAAAGCAAGAAATTAAATCATACCACCAGACAAAAATCACTTTCAACAAAAAGGAAGAGAGAAAAAGGAATAAACCAGCAAACAAATAACAAAACAAAATAGCACTAGTAAGTCCTTACTTATCAATAACAACATTAAATAAAATGGACTAAACTGCAATGAAAAGATATACAGTGGCTAAATGGATACAAAACAACAACAACAAACAAAACAAGAACCACCAATCTGCTGCCTACAAGAAATACACTTCACCTATAAAGACACACACAGACTGAAAATAGAGCAATGGAAAAAGATATCCCATGGAAATGGAAAACAAAAAAGACCAGGAGTAGCTATACTTATATCAACTAAAATATAAGACAAAGGTGATACAAACAAAGAAGGTCATTATATAGTGATAAAGGAGTCAATTCAGCAAGAGGATGTAACAATTGTAAATATATATACACCCAATACTGGGACACCCAGATAGATAAACAAACATTATTAGAGCTAAAGAAAGAGACAGGTAAGGCGCGGTGGCTCACGCCTGTAATCCCAGGACTTTGGGAGGCCGAGGCGGGCAGATCACGAGGTCAAGAGATCGAGACCATCCTGACCAACATGGTGAACTGCATCTCTACTAAAATAATACAAAAATTAGCTGGGTGTGGTGGCACGCGCCTCTAGTCCCAGCTACTCAGGAGGCTGAGGCAGGAGAATTGCTTGAACTCAGGAGGCAGAGATTGCAGTGAGCCGAGATCTTGCCACTGCACTCCAGCCTGGCGCCTGGTGACAAAGTGAGACTCTGTCTCAAAAAAAAAAAAAAAAAAAAAAAAAAAAAAGAGAGAGAGAGAGAGACAGACTCCAATACAATAATAGCTGGAGACTTCAACATTCCACTTTCATCATTGGAAAGACCATCCAGAAAGAAAATAAACAAACATCCAACTTAATCTGCACTATAGACCAAATGGAACTAATATATATTTGCAAAGTATTTCATCCAATGGCTGCAGAATATATATCCTTTTCCTCAGGACATAAATCATCCTCAGAGATAGACTATATGATCACAAAACAAGTCTTAAAACATTCACAAAATTGAAATTCTATCAGGTGTCTTCTCTGAACTCAACAGAATAAATTAAGAAATCAGTAACAAGATGAACTTTGGAAACTATACAAACACATGGAAATTAAACAATATGCTCCTGAATGGCCAAATGGTTAATGAGGAAATTATGAAATAAATTTTTAAAATTTCATGAAAATGAAAACACAACATACAAAAACCTGTGAAATATAACAAAGGCAGTTCTAAGAGGAAATTTTATTTTGAAAAGCAACTGCACAAAAAATTGATAAACCATTTATCAAATCATTTTAAAGGACTAGAAAATCAGGAAGAAACCAAACCCAAAATTAGTAGAGGAAAATAAATAATAAATATCAGCACATAAATAAAATTGTAACAAAAATTACAAACTATCAAAAAAACTGAAGTTAGCTGTTTGAAAAGACAAACTAAATCAGCAAATCTTCAGCCATGTAAGAAAAAAAAGAGGAAAGACTCAAGAAGTAAAAAGAAGACATTATAAATGATAATACAGAAATCAAAGATCATTAGAGGCTGCTATGAGCAACTATGTATCAATATCTTTGAAAACACAGAAGTAATGAAAAAATTTCTACACACATACAACTTACCAAGATTGAACCATGATGGAATTCAAAACCTGATAAGACCAATAATAAGTAATGATATTGGAGCCATAATAAAATTTTTCCAGCAAAGAAAAGCCTAGAACCTGATAGCTTCACTGCTGATTTTTATGAACCCTTTCAAGAATTAACATAATTCTACTCAAATAATTCTAAAAGCTATAGAAAGAGGAAATACTTCCAAACTCATTCTATGAGGCCAATATACCCGGATACCATAACCAGACAAAGACACATAAAAAAAAAAGCAAGAAAGAAAGAAAGAAAGAAAGAAAGAAAGAAAGAAAGAAAGAAAGAAAGAAAGAAAGAAAAAGGCCAATATCTCCGATGAATACTGATGCAAAAATCCGCAATAAGTTATGAGCAAAGCAAATATGACAACACATTAAAATGATCATTCACCATGACCAAGTGAGATTTACCTGAACATGTACAAATCAATCAATGTGATACATCGTATCAACAGAATAAAGGAAAAACACCATATGATAATTTCAATTGAGGCTGACAACATATTTGATAACATTCACATCCCTTCATGAAAAGAAAAATTTTTTAAAATGAGTATAGAAGGAATATACCTCAACACAATTAAAGCCATCTATAACAGACCCATATCAACCGTGGGGGAAAAACTGAAGGTCCTTGCTCTAAGATCTAGAACAAGACAAAGATGTCAATTTTTACCACTATTATTTCACACAGTATTAGAAGTGCTCTCTAGAGCAATCAGACAATAAAGAGACAAATAAAGACAAATAAAATTAGAAAGGAAGAAGCCAAATTATCTCTGTTTGCAGAGGATATGATCTTATACTTGTAAATACTTAAAATTTCCACCAAAAAAGAACTATTATGATTGATAAATTCAGTAAAGTTGTAGGATACAAAATCAGCATACAAAAATCATTAGCACTTCTGCATGCCAAGAGTGAACAATCTGAAAAAGAAATGAAAAATCCCATGGTGGCCACAAATAAAATATTTTTGAATAAACTTGACCAAAGAAGTGAAAGATCTCTATAATGAAAAGTACAGGTGACTGATTAAAGAAATTGAGGACATCTAATAGGGAAAAATATTGTATATTCATGGATTGGAAGAATTAATATTTTTTAAATATACTGTACAAAGCAACCTTTATATTCAACATAATCCCTATAAAATACCAATGATATTCTTAACAGAAACAGAAAAAATAGTCCTAAAATTTTTATGGAACCATAAAATAGCCAGAATAGCTTAAGCCATTCCAAGCAAAAAGAACAAAACTGGACTGTTTTCAAATTATACTACTGAGCTATAGTAACCAAAACAGCATAGTATTGTCATAAAAACAGTCACAGAGACCAATGGGACAGAATAGAGAACCCAGAAATAAATCCATATGTCTATAGCAAATTTCTTTTTATCAAAGGTGCCGATACTATACACTGGGGAGAAGACAGTCTCTTCAACAAATGGTGATGGGAAAACTGGATATCTATGTGCAGAATAATAAAGCTAGACTCATATCTCTCAAAATATATTAAAATAAAATAAAAATGGATTAAATACTAAAACCTCAGACTATGAAACTGCTACAGTAAAACATTAGGGACAATCTCCGAGACATTGGAGCAGACAAATATTTCTCTTTTTTTGAGATGGTGTCTCACTCTGTCAGCCAGACTGGAGGACGGTGTCATAACCTTGGCTTACTGCAACCTCTTCCTCCTGGTTTCAAATGATTTTCCTGGCTCAGACTCCCAAGTAGATGGGATTACAGGCACGTACTGCTATGCCCAGCTAATTTTTAGTAGAGATGGGTTTTCATCATGTTGGCCAGGCTGGTCTCAAACTCTTGACCTCAAGTGATCCACCTGCCTTGGCCTCCCAAACTGCTGAGATTACGGGTGTGAGCCATTGTGCCTGGCTAGGCAAATGTTTCTTGAGTAATACCTCATAAGCACAGGAAACCAAAGCAAAAATGGAGAAATGGGATCATATCGAGTTGAAACATGTTTACACATCAAAGGAAGCAATCTACAAAATTAAGAGCTACCCCACAGAATGGGAGAAAATATTTGCAAGTTATTGGTATTAGTCCATTCTTTCACTGCTGTAAATAACTACCTGCAACTGGCTAATCTGTAAATAATAGATGCTTAATTGACTCACAGTTCCACAGGCTGTACAGGAAGCATGGCTGAGGAGGCCTCAGGAAACTTACAATCATGGCAGAAGGCAAAGAGGAAGCAGGCAAGTCTTACATGGAGGATTTAGACTTAAAAGGAGGAAGAAAGAGCTGGAGGAGGTGCTACACATTTTGAAGCAACTGCATCTGGTGAGAACTCATTATCATGGGAACAGCAAAAGAGAAATCCACCCCCAGAGCCCAATCACATCTCAACAGGCTCCTCCTCTGATATTGGGAATTATAATTCCACATGAGATTTTGGCAGGGACACAAATCCAAACCATATCACTATCCATCAGATAAAGGATTAACAAGACAGAGAATACATAAGGAACTCAGAAAACTCAATAGGAAATAATTTAATAATCAGATCAAATATGGGCAAAATATCTGAATAGACACTTTTCAGAAGAAGATATACAAATGGAAACAGGTATGTGAAAAGGTACTTAACATCACTGATCATAAGAGAAATTCAAATCAAAACTACAATGAGATATCATCTCTCCCCAGTTAAAATGGCTTTTATCCAAAATGTAAGCAATAGCAATTGCTGGTGAGAATGTGTAGAAAGAGAAACCACTGTACCCTGTTGTCGGGAATGTAAATTAGTACAACCACTATGGAGAACAGTATGCAGGTTCTGAAAAAAACTAAAATGATCTAGCAATCCACTGCTAGGTATGTACCAAAAAGGAAGGAAATCAGTATTTCAAAGGCACATCTTCCCTCCCATGTTTATTGCTGCACTATTTACAATAGCCAACATTTGGAAGCAACCTATTTGTCAACAATCAGACAAAAAAAATGTGGTATATATAGGCCAGGTCTAGCGGCTCATGCCTATAATCAGAGCACTTTGGGAGGCCAAGGCAGGTGGATCACTTAAGGTTAGGAGCTTGAGACCAACCTGGTCAACATGTTGACACTCTGTCTCAACTAAAAATATAAAAAAACATTAGCCAGGTGTGGTGGAGGGTGCCTGTAATCCTAGCTACTTGGGAGCCTGAGGCAGGAGAATCGCTTGAACCTCAGAGGCGGAGGTTGCAGTGAGCTGAGATCACATCACTACACTCCAGCCTAGGCAACAGGAGTGAAA
>NW_016107344.1:5586438-5600964 GCF_001604975.1 Cebus imitator
AAAGGAGTACTGTTCAGCTATTAAAAAAAGAAAGAAAGAAAGAAAATGAGATCATGTCATTTGTTACAACATGGATGGAAGTGAGGAACACTATGTTAAGAGAAGTATGCCAGGCACAGAAAGACTAACTTCAGATGTTGTTACTCATTTGCGGGAGCTAAAATTAAAACAACTGATCTCAGGGAGACAGAGAATAGGCTTGGAAGGGTAGTTGGGGGAGGGAGAAGTGGGGATGGTTATCTCAATCCCCACTTCTATAATACATCCTCTAGTCACTGGAATTTTAAATCAAATTTTCTGTTAGTAATCATGACAGTTTACAGTGTAGAATTCCTGCATATCTTTTGTTAGACTAATTGTCATTTAATCTACTGGAATTCATCTTAGAATGTAGCCACACAGGAGTCAATTAAAAGCCTTGGGTTTTGTCCTTACTCCCTCCTCCTTAATAGTTCTAAATCCCTTTTTTTTTCTGACTAGTAACATGAGATTTCTAAAATTTTCTTTTATTTTAGGTTCAAGTGGCTTTTTACTGCATTACTGGAGTCACTTGTCGATATATAAGCAGTATGTTAATCAGCAATTCCCATAAGTTAATAAGTGTCGGCAGCATATTAGGCTCACTCTCTTTATTTCCCTTTATCCAAGGACATGGACTCTCAAGTCTTGCCTGAATTAGTAGCCCTAAGTCAGTTTTCTTCACAGTAAGGCTGCCACACTCCAATTTCTGTCTTTTTGCTTAGCGTCCATTCCCCACCCTGTGAATTGCCAAAGGACTCTAGAGCAAAAAGCAGCAGCAAATACGAAGGCTTACCTCAATTCCCTTCTCTCCACTCCAGGTTCTTGCATTTTCAAAATCCTTGCTATCATTGTTTCTCTTTTAGTTCGTGTGTTTATTTTTGGCTTACCTTTTCTACCTTTTATACTTAGTTGACATAATCATTGTACCTATTTATGAAAGCATAAATCCTGTGGGGTTTTTTGGAAACAAAACAAATTTAAATGGCAGCAGAAAATTCATATGGAATTATATATCTTGAGCTCATGAGAAATTTTGAGATAAATATGAACATTTTATATTTGAGATTTATTTATTGGTATTTAGCAGTAGGAACTATTGGATAATCTAGATGTAAAACTGAAATGGTGGTTCTCTAAGAATATCTGAATTACATGCAACCTATTAAGTACATTATTTATGGTGCATAATATTTGAACTAGAAATGCAAATAAAAACTTCTCAACACAAGATATTCAACTTATTTTCTGCCATTGCATTTAAGTAAAACTTCAAATGTTCACATATAATTAGTGTACAATACAAAGTGGCTACTCAATAAGTTGTGTGTAAACGAATACATTGATAAGTGAGTAAATACAATATCTGTCCATGTCTATCTAATTGGACTTTCATCTGCTTAGTTATCATTCTTGCTTCTTCATGTATTAAACTTGCCTCTGTGGACAAGCATACTTTTCTTATCAGCTTCAATAATTTCATTCCAATTCATGTTTGTGTAACAAAATCATATTTTAGTCATATGAACACAGTTAACATTTGTTAGAAAAGAGAAAAAGCAAAAAAATTAAATGCATTTTCCTTTTCAGTTAATTTTTTTCATGTTCAAAGTTATGTGAAACTTTCCTCCATTTTTGTTTTAACTTAATTAAGAAATGTATTTTCTCATCTAAAGTTCATTTTCCACTTGACCTTTCCCAATCACATCATAGTTGCCTCCGTGAGATACTTACAACTGTTAAATTTGGCCACAGATTCTGTCTTTTTAAAACTGCAATTCAGATTCCCCTGAACACAACTCAGCTTTAATTCCACAGTGATTCCAAACCTTTTATCTAAAAATCTAAGCATCCAGATACAGCTCTGATTACTTCTCTAAGTAGACTATTCTAGGTGGGATGCATAAGGCCCTTAAGAGATACAAGTGTTTTCCATATTCCAGAACTGTCTTTTTGTAAGAGTGATTTTATTTCAGGCAGCCACTCCACAGACTGCATGAATAAAAAGTGCATAATTTTTATCTTCATGAAGTATAAATCTTATGTGCTTTATAAAAACTGCAATCACAACTTTTACAGATTTTAAAATTTACTAAAACTTCATTGGCACCATCACATGGCTTCTGACTTGATCACTATAACTGTGTATAATAGTATTTACATTGTTAATTTCACTCATACTCTAATGTGCCATGTCATTTTGTTATTTAAAATTACAATCAACAAACATGATGAAAATTTTCAATTTCCACCTCATTTAATATTATACTATATCAGAAACTTCAATACATGTGAAATAGGATTGGGTTTTGCAAAATTCCTGATTAAACAATGTGGTAATCTCACCTTTTAACTCTAAGGAAATCCAAGAAAAAAGAGAAAAACTATCAGAATAATATTGAATTTACTCTAATTTTTTTTAAAAATGCATTTGAAAATGTGTAGTGCTTCATTGGTGATAAAGCATTGTTTATCACAATAAACATTGTTTATCACAAGCTATGTCACAACTGACAGTAATTGCTTAGCTGCATTTGAACCATGCTGATTTGGAAAATAAATTTGGAAAATATCAAGGTTTTCCTTACGTTATATTTATAGGTGGGTTCCTAAAACTGGATGCTTTCTTTTTCTTCCTAGGGTGTAAGTCATTTTTAAACTCTGCAGGTCTAATTCAAAATTACCAAAAACATAAAAATTATACATTGTTGTTTTCATCAGGAAAACACCCACCAAAATATAGGTTATAGAAAATACTTATCCTCAGATTGATTATCAAACTTTAGTTAGAAGATGGATTAATGGACACAGAGACAGATAGAACAAATCAATAATTACTTATGAGGACTAATTAACCAGCATGGAAACAGAATAAACAAAGCAACAACTATTTCTTTCGGCCAGTTGGAACAACAACAACAAAAAACAACTTGCTATATTTCTTGGATAAAAATATTAATACGACAGCATTTGCCTTCAGGGACTGCAATGTCTTTTAGATATATAATCTAAGCCAAACCATTCAAATTTATAAAATGGGTTAAATTTCATGAAGGTAAGTAAGAAAAGGGAAATCAATAAAGATACTTGTCTACTTACCTCATCATAGATATAGTAAATAGGGGATGAGGTGAGAGATTTTCAGACATGAATATTAAATACAAATTCTGTAGTGTGTTTTATGTTGACATTTACAGAGTTGGTATAACTTGTCATTGAAAAGCTGCTGCTTCATGTTGGCTCACTCACCTAATGTGATAATATTCATACTCGATATCATGGTTGTAATGTTTCATATTTTCAATTGTTTGATATTCACTTAACTATAAACTTCACAAGGTAAGTAACCATTGCATAACATTGTACTTGCAGTGACTAACACAGTATCTGGAAAAGCACATATATTTTGAAAAAATACGGAAATAAAATAATTAACTTAGCTACCTGCTAGTGCTAATGTGCCACCAATTTTCCTGGCCACCCACGCCTAATGTCTAAAGCAGGGTGAGAGAAACTGACTTCTACAAATGTCTCCGTGACGCTGTTGCTGGGGTACTAAGTCTGCAGTTTGACAAACTGACTAATGTGTACACGTATGAAACAACCACCCCATCTTACATTTTATTTCCATCATCTATGAAATTTTCCTTGAACCTCTTTACAGGCAACCCTCCATCAAATTATTTAATTACAGTAATGAAGAGTGTATTTAGAAGAAATCAGTGTTTAAAATAATAGAGATGGTGATTTTGGCAGGTAGATGGGTCATAATGAGATCATCCTGACTTGATATCCTAACCTGTTTATTCCAAGACCAGAGCTACCAGGAACAGTGATACATGAACACTGACCTACCCACATTTCTTGCTTCAGTAATTCTTTACTGACTATAGAAAAAAATGTTTTAACTATGCTGCATATATTTTCAAATGCCAAATTAAATATTATGTAAATTACTGAAAATTGGCCATACTTTTTTTTTGCAGGATTTCATATCTCTGAGTGACTGAGGGTCAAGCACCTTGCCCATAGGAGATGACCACGGCAACATTGCAAACTCCAGTTCTTAGACAAACCAGGCATGCTAGCCAATTCTCCTACACCTTGAGACATATTAGGGAAAGCATAATAGAGTGGGAGAATATGAAAAGCATCTTATTAAGAGTAGGAGGCTGAACACTGAGGTGTTTATCTATTCCTACCACAATCAGTGACAAGAAAACAGCCATTCTTTCATTTAACTTCATCTTTGATTAACACTGGGAAAGACACCTTGTAGCAGCAATTACCATTTAAAACAAATTTTTAAGGACAGTGGAAAATTTTAGGGAACAAAACATTTCCCCTTGGATTTTATTCTTTTAGTATATGTGCTTGGAGACAACAAACTCTAGAGAGGAGTAATGTAAATCTGTCCAAACCAGAACATTTACAGATTTACTTTAAAGCCAGAAACAGTGCCTTTGTTCAATGACACCTGAACATCCGTTGATGTAAAGGCTTAGCAGGTGGATTAGCAGATGGTAGTCAGAATTCCCAGGTTTACCACTAATATTCATTGCTTCATCAAAACCAAGATAAAGCAAAAACTATTTAAAAGAGAAGGCTAAGCATATATCAACTCCTATTATGTGGACTAGTGAGCTAAATTTTGTATTCTACAGTGATTATCTGGGGGAAATTAAGGCATTAACTAAAGACATTGATAAATATTTCTATCAATTTGCTCAGACAAAAATGTTTTTTAAACTACAGACTATAGCATAATTATTCAAAATAAACAGTAATTAACTGAACTAAATGAAGCAGCACAAGGGTTTGCAAATTTACCCTGTGGTTTACCAGCTGTGCTTTTTACTGTCTGCACTGTGAATTTACACTTATGCTTTGAGTTCTCAAGAGGTGGTAGAAAATTGAAGTGTGTTTTAGAAGCATATTAAGCAAGGGTAAAATTACTAATTTAGTCTCTCTAAATCATCTGGCAATAAGAGATTTACTTCTTTAAAATTCAGTATGAGGCAAATTTAACAAGCCTTTCTTTATTGGACACCTACTATATGCCGGGAGCTTTGTGAAAACTGGAGATGGGGTGT
Source organism: Cebus imitator (assembly GCF_001604975.1). Classification (NCBI taxonomy): domain Eukaryota; kingdom Metazoa; phylum Chordata; class Mammalia; order Primates; family Cebidae; genus Cebus; species Cebus imitator. The sequence continues at coordinate 5,591,550 of NW_016107344.1, forward strand.
AAGACATGTAGAGTGAAAACAGAACAAAGATAGAGACAGAATAAAAGTTTTGATGAGTGATTTAAGTCCAGGTCAATGACTTATGACATCAGAGAAATGAGCAGAATTCTTTAGTGCTACATCAAACACTGCTTTGGGAATCAGAAACTCTGTTTACTACCTCCATTTTGGCCATGGATTCATAATCCTTCCTTAGTAGTGAGAAAGGTCTATTCCAGAGACTGAAAATGTCAGGAGAATTTTTCCCTTTTTGATTCTTCTTATCATTAGAAACAGGACTTATCAATCCTGCTGCTGACAGTCCTTGTCAATGTCAACACTGGAATTATAATAGGTAATTTGCCTGGCACATTACGGCCTATGCTAAGTTCTTAAATTTTTCTTTGTAAACACAATCCATCCATGTTATACTTCTGATGAATGTAGCCAAATTTCATCATAATGGATTGAAAAACAACCATTTTATATAACAGCTCTAAAATAATAATCTATTTGCCTATCCAGACACGTTCCCTTGTTCGTAGAGTTGTGCTTTTTTTATTATTCTGGAAGCATAGCTTTTAGTGTGTTAAGTACAAAATAACTTTTATCAAGCACTTTCTATGCTCTATGCACTCACTAAGGCACTTGGAAAATAACATTAAGAAAACCAAGTCCCGTACTCTAGTTTCCATAAGATTCAGCCTTATAAATGGTTCAGCTGGACAAACCTGTTATCACATGGTCATCCAAAGAGTTACTGAACAAGTATTCGAAAAACACACAAATAGAAACTGAGAAAACATGTTCCAGCATTTAAAATTATACTCTGGAAAGAAAAAGGTAATAAGTAAAATTACACTCTACTCATTGTTTATTGTGTATAATACATTGAACTAATAGCATTATTTCATTTAATTTTCACAACACCCTGTGAGGTAGGTACTATATTTTACTATTTTTAATCTATTTGTATTTTATATTGTTATCTATTTTTTAGGTAGAATATTAATGACATGTGAAGAGGAAAGACTTGCCAAATGTCACACAGCCACTAAGGGTTACATCGAGACTTGGACCTTGTATGGGGAAAGCCTGTGGAGAAGGACAGGTAAGCCTGACATGCGAATGACTTCATGCCCAGGCTGTGGTTAAAGTATGGCAGGTCATTCAAGTAGAATTCCTTTTGTCAGGAGAGCTAAAAAGGCAAGCATTCCTAGAACAGGGGCTCAGATGACATATTACTACAAAAAAAATAAATAAATAAAAGTTCTTGATGTGGCTTTGAACTCCACATCTCTTTGAAAGAATCTGAAATACACTATCAGTGAGACTTTCTAAGAGCTGTTGGAATCCAGAACTGGCATTGGGACTAGTGAGAGCCACCATCTTTCCCTGTTTCCTCCACCATAACCATGATTCCATCATAACCATTGCTCCAATAGTATGACAACCAGGGGGGCAAAATTTTATCCAAACTTAGAAGGTTGTATGAGAACTGGGAAGCTGCAGTTGTCACCCCACAGTCTAATAAGAAGGAATACTCCAGAAACATTGGCAAGTCTACAGTCACCAGTCCAGAAATACAAACTCTCTCAAACATTCAGAACACCTCAGACACACTAAAGTTCTTTCCTCTCTCACCACCTTTATGGGGAAGTGGAAGACAGGTTTAATTATTCTAATAATGTCAAAGATTGTTTTTAATGTAAATAAAAATGCTTGGGTTTATTTTCTAAAGGGAAAGGCAATAGTGCATGTGCAGACACCCAATTATCATTTGAAAACCAAGTTAATTTTAAATTAATTATAAATTATATTTTATTTTATATATAGTAACATACTTCATTAGTTGTAATGTATGAGAATCATATGTGTTTCTAAATATTTAATATTATTTCAATTAGTATTAAAATGTGTGTAAAAAGTAGCAGAAACACGTATCAGCTGTTTTAAAATTAATAAATGCATAAAATATTAATGTGTTGTATAGGCTCTGCATTTACAATCTCTGTGTTTGTCACAGAATTATGCATTTAACAGTATACAATGTTTCTTTTCAAATGTTTATTTGATCATGGCAAATTACATGTTCACTCAAGGTTTGAGTATATGTAAAAAAATGGAATTTAAAAATTATATTTATAGTGACATTAATTAATTATAATTTCATTAGGCCCTATATACAATTTATTGGATATATTAAATTACTTATTCCTTATACAGTGGCACATATTTGAAGCTACAGAGAACTTCCTATATTTCCAGTAATTTTATATAGTAGGTATGCACATGCTATAGTGTGTAAAGGTTTCTGTTTATCTCTAAAAATCTAAATGGCTTGTGGCTTTACATAAATTCTCAAATGAGAGTTTAGTAATAAATTAATGTAAATAATTTAATAGATTTTCTTGTTTGCTAATACTATCAGTTTTCCCTCCACATAAAAATAATAAACATGCAGTTTAAAATTAAAAACTTAGCTTAACCATTAAAAGTGTCTTAGGGGCTCAGTTTTGTGAGGTGGGAGGAGGCACACTTTCCTGAATTTTATCTCCAGGGGCCCTGCAAGGCTCTTACTGTGAAGATCTGAGGAAAAAGGCCTCTTGCTTCAGGCAGGGAAAGAAGAAAAGAAGCAACTATATGGAAAAACCTTAGGAGCACTCTATTCTCCTTAACAAGGGCTGACCTCAAGGCAAACTATTAAACTATTTTTGCCAGATCTAACCTATTGAGATTTTATCAAAATCTAACTGACCTGAAGGAAGTGAAAAATATTCAGCTCTGTCTCACTAAATGACTGACACTAGTCATAAGACTCTAGAATCCTCCCACAACCCCCATACTCTATCATTACATTAATAGTGGTCCTGTATAATGAAAAGGAAATGACAGCTAACAAACACTGCAAGCCTTAGACACTATTTAAGTAGGTCCTAGGAATATCCAAAGATAAGAGGTCAGAAAAAAACAAGGGCACTAGAGGGAGTCTTACTTAGCCTGTGAACCCACAACTGTAGCAAACAGTAAACACATATTAACTCCTACCCAGAAAAACATAAAACCTCAGCTTTTTTTAACTGATAAATTAGGTATGGCTTTTAACAAAAAATTACAAGGCATGTTAAACAGACAAAAACAAACAAAAAATCAAAGGGATAAAGTAAGCATCATAACCAGATTCATATATAGCAGAGAACTCAGAATTACAAGACTAAGAATTTAAAAGGATTAAATGGTAACAGCAGACAACATGCAATAGCAGATGCATATTCTAAGTACAGTGAGGGGAACTCTAAGAAAGAATGAAAGAAATGCTAGAAATGAAAAACTCCGTAAAAGAAATGAAGAATTCTTTTAATAGGCTTATCAGAAGACTGAACACAATCAAGGAAATAATCATGCCAGAGCCTGATGATATGTCAACAGACTCTTCCAGACTAAAATGAAAACATATAAATACATATAAAATATAATATCCAAAGCTGTAAGACAATTATAAAATATGTAGCATATGTACAATGGAAATATAAGGAGAATGAGAGAAAGAAACAGAAGAAATAATTTAGTAATCATTGCTGAGAATTTTCTAAAGTTAATGGCAGATACCAAACCACAGATACAGGAACCTAAGAGAAAAGCAAACAGGATAAATATCCAAGATTCTTCACTTAGGCATGTCATTCATAATAAAACTGCAGACAATCAAGGAGAAAGATGACATCCTGAAAGAAGCCAGGAAGAAGGGGGAAGCATGTAACTACAGAAGAACAAATATAAGAATTACATTGAACCCTCACTCAGAAACCATGCAGGCAAAAAGAAAGTGGAGTAAAATATTCAAAATGTTAAAAGAAAGAAAAATCCACCAACCTAGAATTCTATACCTAGAGAAATTATCCTTCAAACATTAAGGAAAAATAAAGATATTCTCACACAAACAAATATACAGGGAATTTGTTGCTAGTAGGTCTATCTTATAAAAATGTTAATGAGGTTATTCAGAATGAAGAAAAATAATATACATCTCATAAATTCAGGTCTACATAAAGAAAAAAAGAATGTTGGAGAAGAAATAAAAGTTAAATCAAAACTATTTTTAATTACTTTAACAAACATTTGTTCAAAGTAATATCAGCAATACTGTATTTGATGGTTATAACTCATGGATAAGCTAACTAGCATGATAGTGATGTTATAAGTAATTGGAGAAAGGAAATGAGGAAGTACTTTTACTACTTGTGAAGCAGTAGAGTGCTATTGCAATGGGGACTTGAGTTACTTGTAAATGTAAACTGCATAATCTAGGGCAACCAATTTTTTTTAAAAAAAACTTTGTATTGAAGTATTATATACAGAGGAGTGCACAGGAGGTAAGTCTACAGTTTGCTGGACTTTTACAACCTGAAAATACTCATGACTCTATGACCCAGATTGAGAAACTGAGTATTTCTAGTGCCTCAAGACCCATTTGCATTCCTTTTCAGTAACTGTTCCCACAAGGGAAACCATTCTTCTGACTTTTAATGGCACTGAATACTTTTACCTATATTTTTACTAATGTTTGTACTTCATACAAAAAGAATAATAGTGTACACATACTTTTGTTTCTGTGTTCTTTCACTCAACTCTGTAAGTTTCATCCAAGTTCTTTTTTTTCCTTTTTTTTTAATTGTACTTTAGGTTCTGGGGTACATGTGCAGATCATGCAGGACTGTTGCATAGGTACACACATGGCAATGTAGTTTGCTGCCTCCATCCCCACTTCACCTACATCTGGCATTTCTCCCCATGTTATCCCTCCCCAACCTCCCCACCTACCTCCCCACTGTCCCTCCCTGGGCCCCCCCAACAGACCCCAGTGTGTGATGCTCCCCTCCCTATGTCCATGTGTTCTCATTGTTCAACAGCCGCCTATGAGTGAGAACATGCAGTGTTTGATTTTCTGTTCTTGTGTCAGTTTGCTGAGAATGATGGTTTCCAGATTCATCCATGTCCCTACAAAGGACACAAATTCATCCTTTCTTATGGCTACATAGAATTCCATGGTGTATATGTGCCACATTTTCCTTGTTCACTCTATTGTCAATGGGTATTTGGGTTGATTCCAGGTATTCGCTATTGTAAACAGTGCTGCTATGAACATATGTGTGCCTGTGTCCTTACAATAGACTGATTTATAATCCTTTGGGTATATACCCAGTAATGGGATTGCTGGGTCAAATGGAATTTCTATTTCTAGGTCCTTGAGGAAGCACAACACTGTCTTCCACAATGGTTGAGCTAATTTATACTCTCACCAACAGTGTAAAAGTGTTCCTATTTCTCCACATCCTCTCCAGCATCTGTTGTCTTCAGATGTTTTAATGACTGACGTTCTAACTGGCATGAGATGGTATGTCAATCTGGTTTTGATTTGCATTTCTCTAATAATCAGTGATGATGTGCATTTTTGAATATGTTTATTAGCCTCATATAAGTCTTATTTTGAAAAGTGACTCTTCATATCCTTCTCCCACTTTTGGATGGGCTTGTTTGTTTTTTTCTTGTAAATCTGTTTTAGTTCCTTGTAGATTCTGGGTATTAGCTATTTGTCAGATGGGTAGATTGCAAAAATTTGTTTCCATTCTGTTGGTTGCTGGTTCACTCTAATGATTGTTTATTTTGCTGTACAGAAGCTCTGGAGTTCAATTGGGTCCGATTTGTCTATTTTGGCTTTTGTTGCCAATGCTTTTGGTGTTTTAGTCATGAAGTCCTTGCCTCTGCCTATGTTATGAATGGTTTTACCTAGGTTTTCTTCCAGAGTTTTTATGGTGTTAAGTCTTAGGTTTACGTCTTCAATCCATCTGGAGTTAATTTTAGCGTATGGTGTCTGGAAGGGGTCCAGTTTCTGCTTTCTGCACACTGTTAGCCAGTTTTCCCAACACCATTTATTAAACAGGGAATCCTTTCCCCATTGCTTGTTTTTGTCAGGTTTGTCAAAGATCAGATGGTTGTACATGTTTAGCATTGCCTCCAAGGTCTCTGTTCTGTTCCATTGGTCTATATCTCTGTTTTGGTACCAGTACTATACTGTTTTGATTACTGTAGTTTTGTAGTATTGTTTGAAATCAGGTAGTGTCATGCCTCTGGCTTTGTTCTTTTTGCTTAGGATTGTCTTGGCTATGTGGGCTCTCTTTTGGTTCCATATGAAGTTTATGGTGGTTTTTTCCAGTTCTGTGAAGAGGGTCATTGGTAGCTTGATGGGATTGCATTGAATCTATAGATTACTTTGGGCAGTATGGCCATTTTCACAATGTTGATTCTTCCTAACCATGAGCATGGAATGTTTCTCCATTTGTTTTTGTCCTCTCTTGTTTCCTCGAGCAGTTGTCTGTAGTTCTCCTTGAAAATGTCCGTTACATCCTTTGTTAGTTGTCTTCCTAGGTATTTTATTCTCTTTGTAACAATTGTGAGTGGGAGTTTGCTCATGATTTGGCTTTCTGTTAGTCTGTTATTGGCGTATAGAAATGCTTGTGATTTCTACACATTGATTTTGTAGCCTGAGACTTTGCAGAAGTTGCTTATCAGTTTAAGGAGATTTTGGGCTGAGATTATAGGGTCTTTTAAATATACATGTCATCTGCAAATAGAGACAATTTGACTTCCCCCTTTCCTAATTGAACGCCCCTTTTCTTTTCTTGCCTAATTGCTCTGGCTAGAACTTCCAATACTATATTGAATAGGAGTGGAGACAGAGGGCATCCTTGTCTATTGCTGGATTTCAATGGGAATGCTCCCAGTTTTTGCCCATTCAGTAGGATATTGACTGTAGGTTTGTCATAAATAGCTTTTATTATTTTGAGATATGTTCCTCAATACCTAGTTTATCTAGAGTTTATAGCATAAAGGGCTGCTGAATTTTGTCGAAGGACTTCTCTGCATCTATTGAGATAATCATGTGGTTTTTGTCTTTGTTTCTGTTTATGTGATGGATTACGTTTATAGACTTGTGTATGTTGAACCAGCCTTGCATCCCTGGAATGAAGCCTACTTGATTGTGATGGATAAGATTTTTGATGTGCTGTTGCAATCTGTTTGCCAGTATTTTATTGAAGATTTTTGCATCTATGTTCATCATGGATATTGGTCTGAAGTTTTCTTTTTCTGTTGGGTCTCTGCCAGGTTTTGGTATCAGGATGATGTTGGTCTCATGAAATGATATGGGAAGAATTCCCTCCTTTTGGATTGTTTGGAATAGTTTCAGAAGGAATGGTACCAGCTCCTCTTTGTACGTCTGGTAGAATTCAGCTGTGAACCCATCTGGATCTGTACTTTTTTTGATTGGTAGGCTATTAATTGCTGTCTTAACTGTAGCCCTTGTTATTCGTCTTTTCAAGGTTTCAACTTCTTCCTGGTTTAGGCTTGTGAACGTGCAGGTGTCCAGGAATTTATCCATTTCTTCCAGGATTACTGGTTTATATGCATAGAGTTGTTTGTAGCAGTCATGGATTGTAATTTTTTATTTCTGTGGAGTCAGTGGTGATATCCCCTTTATCATTTTTATTGCCTCTATTTGATTCTTCTCCCCCCCCCTTTTTTTTTAATTAACCTGGCTAGCAGTCTATTCTGCTAATCTTTTCAAAAAACCAACTCCTGGATTTATTGATTTTTTGAAGTGTTTTTTGTGTCTCTATGTCCTTCAGTTCTGCTCTGATCTTAGTTATTTCTTGTCTTCTGCTAGCTTTTGAGTTTTTTTGTTCTTGCTCCTCTAGCTCTTTCAATTTTGATGATAGGGTTTCGATTTTAGATCTTTCCTCGCTTCTCTGGTGGGCATTTATTGCTATAAATTTCCCTCTAGATACTGCTTTAAATGTGACCCAGAGATTCTGGTATGTTGTGTCTTCATTCTCGTTGGTTTCGAAGAACATCTTTATTTCTGCCTTCATTTCATTGTTTACCCAGTTGATATTCAGGAGCCAGTTGTTCTTTTTCCATGGAGTTGTGCAGTTCTGAGTTAGTTTCTTAATTCTGAGCTCTAATTTGACTGCACTGTGGTCTAAGAGACTGTTACAATTTCCATTCTTTTGCATTTTCTGAGGAGTGATTTGCTTGCAATTATGTGGTCAACTTTAGGGTAGGTGCCATGAGGTGCTGAGAAGAATGTATATTCTGTAGATTTGGGGTGGAGATTTCTGTAGCTATCTATTAAGTCCACTTGGTCCAGATCTGAGTTCAAGTCCTGGATATGCTTGTTAGTTTTCTGTCTCATTGATCTGTCTAATATTGACAGTGGAGTGTTAAAGTCTCCCACTATTATTGTGTGGGAGTCTACTTCTCTTTGTAGGTCATTAAGAACTTGCTTTATGAAGGTGGGTCCTCCTGTATTGGGTCTGCATATATTTACGATCATTAGCTCTTCTTGATGCACTGATCCTTTGACCATTAGGTAATGCTCTTCATTGTCTCTTTTGATCTTTGTTGCTTTAAAGTCCATTTTATCAGAGACTAGGTTTCCAACTCCTGTTTTTTGTTTTGTTTTGTTTTTTTGCTCTCCATTTGCTTGATAAATCTTTATCCATCCCTTCATTTTTATCTTTGTGTGTCCTTGCATGTGAGATGGGTTTCCGGAATACAGCACATCAAATTTTTGAATTTTTATCTAATTTACCAGTCTGTGTCTTTTGATTGGGGCATTTAGTCCATTTATATTTAATGTTAATAATGTTATATGTGAATTTTATCCTGCCATTTTGATGCTAGCTGATTGTTTTGCCCATTAGTTGACACATTGTCTTAATTGTGTTGATGGTCTTTACCATTTTGTATGTTTTTGGAGTGGCTGGTACTGGTTGTTCCTTTCCTTGTTTAGCGCTTTATTCAGGAGCTCTTGTAAAGTAGGCCTGGTGGTGATAACATCTCTCAGCTATTGCTTGTCCATAAAGGATTTCTTTCTCCTTCGCTTATGAAGCTTAGTTTGCCTGGATATGAAATTCTAGTTTGAAGGTTCTCTTCTTTAAGGATGTTAAAAATTGGCACCCACTCTCTTCTAGCTTGTAGAGTTTTTGCTGAGAGATCCACTGTGAGTCTGATTGGTTTCCCTTTGTGGATAACGCGACCTTTCTCTCTTGCTGCCATTCACATTTTTCCCTTCATTTCTGTGAATGAAGGTGAATCTGTCGATTACGTGCCTTGGAGTTGCTCTTCTTGAGGAATATCTTTATGGTGTTCTCTGTATTTCCTGGACTTAGTCTGCCTTGCTAGGTTGGGGAAGTTCTCCTGGATAACATCCTGAAGAGTGTTTTCCAGCTTGGATTCATTTTCTCTGTCACATTCAGGTACACCTATCAAACGTAGATTAGGTCTTTTCACATAGTCCCATATTTCTTGGAGGCTTTGTTCATTTCTTTTCACTCTTTTTTCTCTCATCTTGCCTTCTCATTTTATTTCATAAATA
>NW_016107344.1:5600989-5616725 GCF_001604975.1 Cebus imitator
GATTCAGCTGTTGAAACCTGTGTATGCTTCACAAAGTTCTCATGCTGTGTTTTTCAGCATCATTAAGTTGTTTATATTCTTCTCTAAGCTGTTTATCCTAGTTAGCATCTCATCTAACCTTTTTTCTAGGTTCTTGGTTTCTTTGTATTGGGTTAAAACATGTTCTTTTAGCTCTGAGAAGTTTGTTATTACCCACCTTCTAAAGCCTGTTTCTGTCAATTCATCTGATTCATTCTCCATCCATCCCTAGCTGGTGAGGAGTTGTGATTCCTGGGAGGAGGAGAGGCATTCTGGTTTTTGGTGTTTTCCTTCTTTTTGTGCTGGTTTCTTCCCATTTAAGTGGTTTTATCTACCTGTGGTCTTTGTAGCTGAGGACTTTCAGATGGGGTACACAAGTGGATGTCCTTTTTGTTGATGTTGAAGCTATTTCTTTCTGCTTCTTAGTATTCTTTGTAACATTCAGGATCCTCTGCTGCAGGACCACTGGAGGTCCACTCCAGACCCTGCTCACCTGGGGATCACCTGCAGGGGCTGCAGAACAGCAAGGGTTGCTGCAGGTTTCTTCCTCTGCTATCCTCATCCCAGAAGGGTACCTGCCAGATGTCGGCCTGAGCTCCCCTTTATGAGGTGTCTCTTTGGGTATATGGGGGTCAGGGAGCTACTTGAGGAGATAGTCTGTCCCTTATAGCAGCTCAAGTGCTGTGCTGAGAACTCCATGGTTCTATGCAGAGCTGCTGGACAGGTACCTTTAAGTCTGCTGCAGCTGAACTCATAACTGCCTCTTCTCCCATGTGCTCTGCCCTAGGAAGGTCATCTTTATTTATAAGTCCCTGTTGTGCTGCTGCCTTTTTTAATAGATGCCCTGCCCCACACAGAGTAGTCTAGTCACAGTCTGCCAGCAGAGGTGTTACTGAGCTGCTGCAGGCTCTGGCCTGCTGCTTTGTCAACTGCCTGGATAGTGGCAGATTGCCTCGGTAGTGTGGGATGCCCTTCCCCTCCCTGAGCTGGATGGTCCTGAGTCCAGCTGCACTTGCTGCGAAACTCTCAATCCAGAGGTTTTTAGATTGCTTGTTTTGTGGGGGTGGTATCCTCTGAACCAGATCACCTGGCTCCCGACATGGCATCAGCTGAAACTGCCACACTCATGGCGCTTTTTGGTCTGGGAATCTCCTGGTCTGTGGCCAGTGAAAACTTGTTTGGAAATGTGGTGAGCACTCTCCCTCTGTGCTGCTCTCCCTGGGAAATGCACTCCGGACTGTTCCTATTTGGCCATATTAGATCAGCTCGGCAACAAATTTTTTTAAAGAAGCATAATTGATAGACTAATAGAGGAGAAAATCAAGTTATATAAAAATATTAATTAAAATAAAGGGAAGGCACAAGAAAAGACCAAAAAAGTAACAAGGGGAATATATGGAATACAGTTACAAGCTTGTTAGATAGAAATATTATTAATAATCATTTTAAATATGAATTTAAATATGAATCCAATAATTAAAAGGCAGAGACACTGAGACTAGGAAAAATTAATACCCGTATATATGTAGTATTAAACAAATCCATTTTAAGAAAAATAACACATAGAGATTATAAGTAAGCAATGGGGAAATATATACCAGGCTGGAATAACTATATTACTTTCATTCAAAGCAGACTTTAGAGCAATAAAAAATGAGAAGATATAAAGAGCAGCATTACATGATAAAAGGATAAACTCTCTAAGAAGACTTACAACTGTCCTTAATATGTATGTACCTAACAGAAGTTTCAAATATGTGAGGCAAAAACTGATAGAGCTGCAAGGAAAAAAAGATAAACCCACTATGTTAGAGACTTCAACACACCTCTATGGGTAATGGACAGATACAGCAGGCAGAAAGTAAGTTTAAAAAGTGGTAGAACTAATTAACAGTATGTAATTGACATTTGTAGAATATTTCTTCAAACAACAGCAGAATACGTGATTTCTTAAGCTCACATGAAACACTCACCAAGACATATGTCATTCCAGACCATAAAACTGACTTCAACAAATTAAAAACAAAATCATACATCATGCAAAGTATGCTCTCCGATCACAATGTAATTAAAGTAAAAATGAATAAAAAATGATGGCTGGAAAATCTCAAAATATTTGGAGATTTTCTAATATTGGAGAAAATATTGGAGACATCTAATTAACACACAGATCAATAAGAAATTTTAAGATAAACTTAAAAATATTTTGAGCTAAATGAAAATAAAAATTCATCCAATCAATATATGTTCAAAGTACGGAATGCAGTACCTAGAGCAAAACTGCAAGTATGTGTATGAAGACCTAAAATTAATAATCCATTCTTTGGCCCCCCAAAAGTAGAAACAGCTGATAAAATTAAACATAAATTAGGCAGAAGAAAATGAATAATAAATATCAGAGCAGACATCAATTTAATTGAAACCAAAAAAAGAGACAAAAGAATTCAAAAGCTAGTTGTTTGAATTTTTATAAACTCCTACTCAGACTAACTAAGATGAAACAGAGAAGGCACAAATTACTAATATCAGAAATAAAACAGGGGCCATCAGTATTGATCCCATAGACATTAACTATATAGCTAAGAAATATTATGAACAACTCTGCCCACAAATTTTGTAACTGATGTGAAATAGATCATTTTCTTGAAGGACACATTTTACCAAACTTCACAGAAGGAGAAATAAATAATCTCAGTAGTCTTTTTTTTTTTTTTTTTTTTTTTTTTTTTTTTTTTTAACATACGGAATGCTTCACAAATTTGCGTGTCATCCTTGCGCATGGGCCATGCTAATCTTCTCTGGATCGTTCCAATTTTAGTATATGTGCTGCCGAAGCGAACACAATCTCATTAGTCTTTAAATAAATTGAATAAAAAAACTTGTAACATTCCAAAATGGAAGGTACAGAATGCCAAGATGTTTTTACTGATGAATCCTACTAAATATTTAAGGTAGAAAGATGGCATTTTTCTACAATTTATTTTAGAAAATAGAAGTGAAGAAATATTTTCTAATTATTCTGTGAAGTCACGAGGTCAGTATCCTACTAAAACCAAAACCATACAATGATGTTACCAAAAAAAAAAAAAAATAGAAAACTGCATATCAATATCTTTCTTGTAGATATGTGCAAAATTGGCAACAAAATATGAGCAAATCGAATATAAAAATGTATAACAATAATTATACATCTATGGCCAGGTAGAACCTATCCCAGGCAGACAAAGATGCCTCCACATTCAGAAAACAATTTGTGGAATACATCAATCACATCAACAAACTGAAGAAGAAAAATTTGGGGATTATATCAATAGATGCTAAAAGCACATGACAAAATCTGTCATCTGTTTATGATAAAAGCTCTCAGCTAGTACTAAGGATTGATGGAAAATTTTTCAACTTAATAAATAACATTTATTTAGAAAAATCACACCTAGGATCATACTAATGGAATAATAGTGAGGAACTAGATGCTTTCTCTCTAAGAAACAAATCAAGGATCTCCCCTCTCACCATTCCTACACAACATCAAACCAGAAGTTGTAGCTAGTACAACAAGAGAAAAAAAAAGATAAAAGCTATAACGATTGAAAAGGTAGAAATAAATCTATCTTTGCTCACCTATAAAATACGTATGTATATAGAAAATTCCCACAAAATTTTACAAAAAGAAATTTTTGTTAAAAGTTATTCACTCCAAAACAACTGGAACAAATAACAGTTAATATATGTAACTTTTATAATGTCAATTGCTATCATGAAAATGGCCATACTGCCTAAAGTAATCTATAGATTTAATGCTATCCCCCACAAGCTATCATTGCCTTTCTTCGCAGAATTGAAAAAAACCACCTTAAATTTCACATGGAACCAATGAAGAGCCCACATAGCCAAGACAATTCTAAGAAAAAAAAAAAAAAAAAAAGCTGCTGGCATTAAGTTACCTGACTTCAAACTATACTACAAGGCTACAGTAACCAAAACAGCATGCTACTGGTAGCAAAACAGATATATAGACCAATGGAACAGAGCACAGGCCTCAGAAATAATGCCACACATCTACAACCATCTGATCTTTGACAAACTTAATAAAAACAAGCAATGGGGAAATGATTCCCTTTTTAGTAAATGGTGTTGGGAAAACTGGCTAGCCATATGCAGAAAGCTGAAGCTGGATCCTTTCCTTACACCTTATATAAAAATTAACTAAGATAGATTAATGATTTAAATGTAAGAACTAAAACCATAAAAACTCTAGAAGAAAACCTAGGAAATACCATTCAGTACATAGGCCTGGGCAAAGACTTCATGACTAAAACACCAAAAGCAATGGCAACAAAAGCCAAAATAGACAAATGGAATCTAATTAAAGTAAAGAGCTTCTGCACTGCAAAAGAAACTATCATCAGAGTGAACAGGCAACGTACGGAATGGGAGAAAATTTTTGCAGTCTACCCATCTGACAAAGGGCTAATATCCAGAATCTACAAAGAACTTAAACAAATTTACAGGAAAAAAACAAATGACCACATCAATAAATGGGTAAAGGATATGAACAGATACTTCTCAAAAGGAGACATTTATGCAACCAACAAACATATGAGAAAAAGCTCATTATCACTGGTCATCAGAGAAATGCAAATGAAAACCACATTGAGATACTATCTCATGCCAGTCAGAATGGTGACCATTAAAAAGTCAGGAGACAACAGATGCTGGAGAGGATGTGTAGAAATAGGAATGCATTTACACTGTTGGTGGGAATATAAATTAGTTCGACCATTGTGGAAGACAGTCTGGCAATTCCTCAAGGATCTAGAAGTAGAAATATCATTTGATCCAGCAATTCCATTACTGGGTACATAACCAAAGAATTATACATTGTTCTAGTATAAAGACACATGCACATGTATGTTTATTGTAGCGCTGTTCACAATAGCAAAGACTGGAAACCAACCCAAATGATATACTGGATAAAGAAAATGTGGCACATATATACAGTGGAATACTACGCAGCCATATAAAAGGATGAGATCATGTCCTTTGCAGGGGCATGAAGATGCAAACCATGATTCTCAGCAAAGGAACACAAGAACAGAAAACCAAATACCGAATGTTCTGACTCACAAGTGGGAATTGAACAATGAGAGCAAATGGACAGAGGGAAGGGAACATTACGTACTGGGGACTATCAGAAGGTGAGAGGCTAGGGGAGGGATAGCATTAGGAGAAATACCTAATATAGATGACTGGGTGATGGATGCAGCCAACCATCCTGGCAGATTTATACCTATGTAACAAACCTGCATTTTCTGCACACGTACTCCAGAACTTAAAGTACAATAATTAAAAAAAGTCAATTGCTTTCCTATATACCAGCAATGAACAATTGGAATTTTAAATTTAAAACACAACACTGTTTTCGTTAACAAAAAATGAAATATTTAGGTGAAAATCTAAAAACATGTATATGAGATCTATATGAGAAAAACTATAAAACTCTGAGTACAAATATCGAGGCTCTAAATAAAGAGAGAAATTCTATATTCATGTAAGGAAGGTTCAAGTAATGTTAAAATGTGAGTTCTCCCAAACTTGATCTGTAAATTAAATGAGATTCTGATCATAAATCAAGCATATTGTTTTGTGGAAAATGACAAATTGATTCTAAAGTTTATATGGAACTGCAAAATACTCAGAAGATTCAATGCAATAGATAAGAAAAAAGTAAAGTCAGAGGATTAAAACTACCCAATTTCCAGACTTACTAAAATCTATTGTAATCAAGAGAGTGTAGTAGTTGTGAAATAATAAACATATGAATCAACGGAAAAAAGCAGCCAGAAACAGACCCACACAAATAATAGTAAACTGATCTTTCACAATGCCACAATGCATGCCACTGAATAAAGAATAATCTCTTTTTTCTTTTTCTTTTTTTAATGGTGTTAGATCAACTGGATTGCCATATGCAGATAAAATAAAATCAAGATAATGACTTTACAGTTTCTACCAAAGGGACATAGACATAAATGTACAATGAAAAACTGTAAAACACTAGCAAATAATATAGGAGAAAATCTATGTGACCTCAGGTTTGATAATGTGACAATGAGTTTTTAGACACAACACCAAAAGCCCAATCCATGAAAGAAACAAACAAAAAGACCAACTTTGTAAGCTGGACTTTATTAAAATTAAAACTTTTCCTCTGTAAAAGATTCAACAGAATGTAAATCCACAAACCAGGAGAAAACTTATGTAAAATATGTATCTGATAAAGGAATTGTATCTAAAACACACAATGAACTCCAAAACACAACAATGAAAAAAGAAACAGTTAAAAAGTTAGCAAAAGATTTGAACAGACATCAGCAAACAGGGTATATGCATAGGAAGAAATTCAATATTATATATTATTAGGGAATTGCAAATAAATATTACAACAATATACCACTATATATCTATTAGAATTGCCAAGATGCTAAACTTACAAAACCAAATTCTGGTAATGATGTGGAGAAACAGGAACTCTCATTCATAGTTGGTGGAAATACAAAATGGTAAAGCCACTTTGGAAGTCTGTTGGAAGTTATTTATAAAGCATGACATGATTCTCCCAGATGAAACTGTAATTGAGCTTCTAGGTAATCAAATGAGTTGAAACCAGGGGTTCATGCAAATTTTTGTACATGAATGTTTATAACAGGTTTATTGACAATTTCTTAAAATTGTAAGCAACCAAGATGTTCTTCAATGGTGAAATGGGTACAAAAGCAGTGGTATACACACACAAAAACTATCATTCAACAGTAAAAAGATATGAGCTTAAGTCTCAAAAATATGTGGAAGAACCTTAAATGTACATTGCTAAATAAATAAGCTGGTCCACAAAGAACTACATATTCTATGACTGTCACTATAGGCCATTCTGGAAAAGGAAAAACTACAGAGATTTAAGAAAAAGCAGTTGTTGACGAGTATAATGGGAATAATGAATATTTATGGCACAGGATTTGGGAGGCAGTGAAATTATTATGTATGCTACTAAAGATGGTACATGAAATTATGCATTTGTAAAAATCCATAAAACTGTATATCTCAAAGTGCAAACCCTGATGTAGTCCATAGATATTGGTTAATAATAATAATGTATTAATATGATTTCATCAACTGTAATAAGAATTCCACATCAAAATGATGTGTTAATAATAGGGGAAATTGGAGGATAATGGGAGAGAGTACATGAGAACCCTCTGTAGTTTCTTCTTAAATTTTCTGTAAAAATATAACTGCTTTAAAAAGTGTATTAATTTCAAAATTGACACTAAGCTGAACATTAAGGATCATATACACACAAAAAATTAAGAAAAAATACCTTATCCAGTAAAATCAAAATCATCTAAAACCTCTGGCTATGTTCTGTGCCCTTTCTGTGATATTTACCTTGTTAGGTTTCATGTTCTTTTGAAAGTCTTTCTTCTCATTAAATAAAAGGTCAAGTATAATTCAGTCCATATTTATTATTCTTTTAAAAATCCTGTACTGGAAAATATTCTATTAACCTGTTCTCCACAGGTGCCCTTCTAGATGGTCTTTTTTTTCCTGCATGTATATTACCTGGCGTTAGCTGAGAAAGGAAGGATTTACAGAGCTCACAAAGCTTAGCTCCTCATGTCTCTCTAACATGCTCTAATGAAGGAAATTAACTCAATCTGGGCAAAAAAAATATATATAGATAGACAGATATAGATATAGATTTATAGATATATGTATAATAGAGAATCTTAGACCACATAAGTACCAGCCAACCATCTTCTTATTACAACAGTCACAGTCAGAAAAGTAAATTCAATATGTTAATATTAAAAAGGTCGTATTAAATAGAATTCTCATCCACAAAAATAAGGGATTTTGAATGACAAAATTAATGATGTTCAAAGACTTATTTAAATACCCTATTAGGTTTTTAATGAGAAATTTAATCATAGAAAACTTTCATTTGTATAACTTCCAAATTTTCTCTTTAAATATTAATAAAAAATGCAACAAAAAATGTGAACTCGGAGTTATTTGAAGGCCACAGAGCTTAGTGAAGGGTATTGGCTTGGCAGTCAGACAAACAGTTTTCTAGAATTTGAAAAGCCACTAATGAGATCTGAGACCTTGTAAAGGTCAATTAACATTTGAGAGTCTCAGCCTCTTTGCCTTCTCATCTATAAAAGGAGAATGTAGGTCCAGCTGATCTTTGCCACCACTGCCTGCTCCACAGCTATTTTAGTGCCATCACACTATTCAGTCCAGTGGCACAAATGTGGTTTTAGAAATTATAAATATATTTCCACTGGAATTATTTCACCAAAATTAGAATAAATAGATAAGTATACAAAGTAACAATGCAATTCATTAAATATTTAACAAAAGCATGAACAGAATATGTTGAAATGAACCAATTTAAACAACCAGCCCTCTAACATGATCTATCTCAAGGCATGGACACTGGTTTTCTCATTACCATCAAACTCTCAGTCTTCCATTTGATGAGCTGGGCAGTTTGATGGCTGGCAGAGGAATGGAATAGCTTTAAGACATTCAAGCAAGTAAAGAAAAACAGAATGCTTCAGATTATTTGACAGAAATGCAAACTAGACAATTACCAACCAAGTCATACTTAACTGCAGTTAATACAGACTATCTAAGGCTTCCTGGCATGTTGTGTAGACCTGGACTAAGGTAGGTTTGATATCTTTAGTCATTTTTTTTCCAGAGCCATGATAGTTATACCTGGTTGACCCTAAGGATCACTTAAGAAGCTTCTTAATAATCCCTATTTCTCAAACTCATCCCAGATTCACTGAATAAGAATCTCCCTGCATGGCAAGTAACAATTGTTATAGTTCAAAGTTCCCCAGGTAATTCTCCTGTATGCTGAAGTTTGTAATCTATGGTATGCATGCTATGGTAAGTACCTAGTTAAGTACCAAGATATACAACTCACTGAATCTATTCATGACACCTATTTCATTTTCCATTTTATAACGTCTCAAAAATTACTTATCTTGATAATATTCCATCTAACCGAAAATAGGGGCAATGCCTTTTCTTTTCATCAGTTTATAAGAACAGACTAACGTTTTTGAGACTACTTATAGACCTGTGTTTTCAACATTTTCAATGACAGAATAGCGATAATTGTGGTTATTATTATGATTATAATATTCTGGTTGCTGTTATCAGTGCTTTTAGAATATTAATTTATTTAGTCTTTAAAACAACCCAGTGAACTAGGTAATATTATTCTTTTCATTTTATGAATAAGGTAAAAAGCATTAGTGAGGTTAATTAATATGTTCATGGATATATACTTCGAGTTGTTAGAGTTTGGATTTGAACTCAGCATACTGAGCTCTTAATCCATACCACATATGATTATTTTAAGTTATTTCACTTTTTAGAAGTGCAGAGTTTTTAAGAAGTAAAT
Organism: Cebus imitator; assembly: GCF_001604975.1. Classification (NCBI taxonomy): domain Eukaryota; kingdom Metazoa; phylum Chordata; class Mammalia; order Primates; family Cebidae; genus Cebus; species Cebus imitator. The sequence continues at coordinate 5,610,489 of NW_016107344.1, forward strand.
CATTTTTAGAATGGTTCCATTGCTGATCACCAATGCAGGTTCATACCAGGACATGATGGTGAATCCCACAGTTCTTGATTCAATCTCTGGCTCAGTAGGTAAAAGAAGGGATTTGTGGATAGGTACCAAGGTATATTTTCTTGTAGCAGTTACTTCAAGCCATACAGCATACTGTTCATTAGACAAGTAGAATCCTGGTGTAAGAATCTGGCAGAGTCGGAAAGGATACGTGTTGGCATGAATCTCAGTCTGTCTGTGTGTGTCTGCTAGTCTGAGTGCTATCTGATTGGACCAGGGAATGAATTTGAGGAGCATGCCAACGTGGCTTGGCTCCTTTTAAAGACACCTGTCAACACTTGGCAAGGGCTCAGAGAGTGCAGCCATAAAGTGACCACGGGATCATTTATACTTCCCAAAATGAAATGATAAATGTAGTAAAAGGTATGATAATTAGAGGAACACTCTTTAAAATTAAATCATTTTTTAAACAAGTCATCTTTCTGTATCCACCAGATAAACCTAGAGGCTATATTTCCTCTTTGCTGGATGTTCTGTTTTCACAAGGCTCATATGAATTTTATAAATATGCTGACAAAATAATATATTGGCCAGCTACAATCATGCTTGGATTTAGTTGTTTATTGTTCTATCATTTTATTTTATTTTATTATTTTTGAGATGGAATCTTGCTTTCTTGCCCAGGCTGGAGTGCAGTGGCACAATCTCAGCTCAGTGCAACCTCTGCCTCCTGGATTCAAGTGATTCTCCTGCCTCAGCCTCCCAAGTAGCTAGACTACTTGGGAGGTGCACAACACCACACCTGGCTAATTTTTGACATTTTTCATAGAAACGGGGTTTTGCCATGTTCTTCAGGCTGTTCATCTGAACCTCCTGACCTCAAGTAATCCATCTGCCTCAGCCTCCCAAAGTGATGGGATTATAGATGTGAGCCACTATGCCTGGCTCTTCTACCATTTTAAAAGATGATTCTCTGGTCATAGTATTATCATTTGGAATATAGCAACTCATATTCTTTTAAATGCAGCTCAATTCAGGGATTCTCTTTCCAAAAGACATTGCCAAGTGTGTATCATAAAAAAGTAACTCTTTGTGTAAAATTCCTAGAAATTTTTTTGGGGAAATTATGCTATATCCTTTAAAACACACATTTGATCCAACAAGGAGGTAGGAGGATTTTAAGATAACCAATTGGTCCCAGTTTGTTCAAGACTGTCCAAAAGTTAAAACTGAAAGTCCCACGTCTTGGGAACTGCTTCAGCTCTTGGTAACAGGAGTCATTGGCTTATTAACCTTCTACTCTTGTATAGTGCATTACTACAAATTTAACAACTTAAAACCATGCACATATTTGTAATGTCTCAGTTTCTATCAGTCAAAAGTCTGGACATGTCTTAACTGTGAGTCCACTACTTAGGGATTCACAAGGCTGCAATCAAGATGTTGGGTGGGCTGCCTTTTCATCTATAGGATCAACTGGAGAAGAATATACTTGCTAACTTATTATATGAATTTTGGTTGACGAAATTCATTTCATTTCCTTGCTGCTGCCAGACCGAGATCCTCATTTTCCTGTTGGTTGTCAGCCAGAGGCTACTCTCAATTCTTGGAGATCAACAGATCCATGCCACGGAGATCTCATTGTTGGTCTTTTTACAACGTGGAAGCTCATTTGTTCTAAGCTAGCAATGGAGAGAGACACTATCTATTAAGATAAATTGTTTCAGTGATCACAACACAGTTTGAAACAGAATTTTCCATTGTCAAGTTTCTTATAGAATGGTGGTGTGCAACAAATACCTGGATCGTGGCCTAGTGAAACTTAAGACCTAGTTAAGCGATATCTAGACTTCCAATCAAGAGAATTGTTTGATTAAAAAATGTGTGTTGTTTTGAACTTATGGGCTTGTTGCAATCTGTTATGTAGGGGTGGAAAACTAGTAGAGTTGGTCACTGATATTGTTTGGATTTGTGTCCTCACCCAAATCTCATGTCGAATTGTAATCCACAATGTTGGAAGAGGAGGCTGGTGGGAGGTGACTGGATCTTGGTGATACTGAGTGAGTTCTTAGGAGACCGAGTTGTTTAAAGGGTGTAGCACCTTCCCCTTTGCTCCCTCTTCCTCCTGCTCCAGCCATGGAGGATGTGCTGGCTGGCTTCCCCTTTGCCTTCCACCATGATTGTAAGTTTCCTGAGAACACCTCTGCTATGCCTCCTGTACAGCCTGCAGAACTGTGAGCCAATTCAACCTCTTTTGTTTATAAATTATACAGTTTCAAGTATTTCTTTATAGCAGTGCAAGAATGGACTAACACACTCTAGAGTTTAACCAGGAGCCCCCTCCCACCAACACACATACACACACACACAAAAGAACCATAGTAGGTGTTCCTCTAGGTGGATGTGGACTTGGGGTTTAAGGTCCAGGCCAGAGACAGAGACCAAAATTAGGTTCTTTCAAAGGGGGAAGTAGAACTAAGACATACTCCAAAATTTTTCATAATTTTCATATTTTAGCTGAAGCCAAAACAGTATGTTGAGAGAAAACCATTCCCAATGACATTTTATAGCCAGTTTTTTTTTACAAATAATTCTAACTTTTAGATACAGGGGGTACAGGTACAGGTTTGTTACCTGGGTATATTGTGTGATGCTGATGTTTGGGGTACCAAAGAAACAGAATCAACCCAGGTGCCCACCAACAGTGGATTGAATAGAAAAAAATGTGGTACATATACCCCATGGCACACTATGCAGCTATAAAAAAGAAAGAGTGGAATCACATTCTCTGCCACAGCATGGATACAGCTGGAAGCCATTAACCTAAGCAGATTAACACAGAAACAGAAAACCAAATACTGTGTGTTCTCACTCATAAGTGGGAGCTAAACATGGAGCACATGTGGACAGAAATATGATAACAATAGACACTAGGAACTAATAGGGAGGGGAGGAGGGGTCCATGGTTGAAAAACTCTTTTAAAATATAAAAGATATTAAGCAGTGTCAAGAAAAATAAAAATGAATTTGGTTTATAACAATAGAATCCTTACTAAAGGAACTTCTAAAAGGTGAACATAAGAAGTTAAAAAAATATTCTAGAGTTAAGCTCTAATATGAAAGAAGTAATGGTGAGCATTTAAACTGTTAAGCACAGAAATGAATCTAAATAAATGTTCATCAAAATTACAAATTGTCATCACTACTAATTTGAAAGGCATAATAATGATATAGCAGTAAAATAATCAACAGTATTATCAAGTACGAGAGGAAAACACTACCAAAGTCAAATGCACGCTCTTATTTCTTTCATTTTTAGAGACAAAGTCTTGCTATGTTGCCCAGCCTGAACTAACTCCTGGTCTCAAGCAATCCTCCCACCTTTGCTGAGTAGCCAGGACTGCAAACATAGGTCAATGCACCTGCCTTTGTTTAATTCTGAAGGAGAGTGAGATGCTTATTAATTTTAGACTAGTGAGATACTTATTAATTTTATACTTGTAAATTAACTGTGCAAATCTTAATATTGTGAAGATAACTACGAAGAGATTTAAATAGGGTATATGCTATCTAAATTATATGAAGAAAAAGTAAAAAGCTTTATTCAAAGAAAATAGTTGCCTAAATGAAGCATGAAAATTTGATAAATATATTTTTAATAGACAATTGTCTATGAATTAATATTTACAATAAATATGTTTATTGCACTAACAGAATTTGTCTGTATTAAAAAGAAATCATTTTATTCTACATTGTATACATACATTGAAACACGTCATGATATCCCATACATGTATACAATTTTGATTTTTCAATTAATATATTTATCAAACATAATAAATAAAATAAACACAGGATGTGACTACCCGTCACAAAATAATCATAAAATTTTAAAAACCCCTTTCTGTAAACTCTAGAAGATAATCACTCAAACACAAAATGATAAAGTAGCTAACAATATATGTTTTATGAAAAGTAGTTAATAAAAGAAAAAACTGCAGTTAACATCAAAGTAGATTTTAATGCAAAAATTTAAAGTACTAGTACAACATTGTAAAGCACTTCATACTCATTCATTTCCAATCATGAGAAAGATACTCAAAATTATACACATGATAAATTAATCTGTTGAGAATTTAAGGAAATAATGTATACCAAATCTTAGAACTGTGCCTATTATATACTAAGTACTTTATAATTATACCCAGCAGAGCGGATATACATTAACAGATCATTAAACCTTTCCCTCTTATTCTGATTCTTTGAGTTTAATAATTGTCTGCAAGCACAAAGTAAAAATGAAAGCTAGAAATATATTTCTGCTTTATGATTGCCATTCCAAGTGATATTTTCCAGTCTTTTTCTTATTTTCTATAGCCACTTCAAATCATAAGTAAAATTCTAAAGAATACCAAAAATATTTTTGTTCACAGATTCTGTTTTCTTATAAGGAATGTAATATTTTTAAAAGAAAACAAGATCTAAAACACACGGAATTTTGAAGCAAATCTCCAAGTATTTATTGGAAATAAAATGTAGGAGAGTTCAATTCAGTTAACTGATTGAGTTTGTGGTAAATCAAAATCATACCATCCAATGATTATACGAATATGGGTAAATGAAGATGCTAAAATCATATGTCCATATGTGACCATAAATATGGTGTATAAAAACAAGTATGGAGTGTGTATGGATATATGTATCTACATGTATATTTGAGTGTGAGTATGTATGTGTATCTCCTGAAAAAGACAGCAATACATACGGAAAAGCTAAATAAAGAGAGAGAGAAAGAGTGAGAGAGGGAAAGAGAGAGGGGGCGGGGGGAGAGAGGGGGGGAAGGGGGGGAGAGAGAGAGAAACAGACAGACAGACACCAGGAAGTGAGGAAAAGAACTATTATTATACAGTTAGTTTATAGATACTGAAGTGACTGAAGTTGAACATCACTTTTATTGCATTTAAAAAAATATTTCATAATTACAAGAGCCGATATACTATATGAACCTTCCAGATGGTCTTTAACAGAGCCAAATTTAAGCATACTTTTGAGATTTAATCTACCTTGGAAAGGAAACATGGAAGTCAAAGAAAAATGAACAAAGATTGTCATGGAATAAGACAGTGCTTATTTTAATTTTTTAATTCTTTTATATTCCCATTTGCTATTTTCAATATTTAGACACGCTAAAATTCTAAATCAATATTTCAAAAACACTGAATGGCCTGGGCACAGTGGCTCACACTTGTAATCCTAGCACTTTGGGAGGCCAAACCTGGTGGATCACCTGAGGTCTGGAGTTTGAGATCAACCTGGCCAAACTCCTAAACTCTGTCTCTACTAAAATATATAAAACCCCGTCTCTACTAAAAATGTAAAAGTTAGCTGGGCGTGGTGGCAAGCGCCTGTAATCCCAGCTCCTCAGGAGGCTGCGGCAAGAGAAGCGCTTGAACCTGGGAGGCTGAGGTTGCAGTGAGCCAAGATTGCACCACTGCACTCCAGTCCGGGCGACAGAGTGAGAATGTCTCAATAAACACAAAATAAACAAACAAAAAACACCAGAGAGGATATGTGAGTCTGTCTTTCCATGTATATGGTGACAAACATTTTATATTGCTAAGTAAAACTTGCCTTACCTCTCGCTACCTATGTTTTAAGATTATACATTTTACATAATTATTTCTACTAATACAAATACAAGTAAGTACAGGTAGGATGTCATATTACTATGCCTATCTTATCTAATGGAAATGTACATACAGTGGAGTCTCCACATATTGAGAAACAGAAGTCTCTGTTGAGAAGAGAGGTAGAGGGTAGAAACAACAACATAGCCTGTCAGGGAGCCAGGAAAAGGGCAGGTTGAAACTATGTTCTGAGAAAGATGTTCTGAAGCACTAATCTCAGCCCCAGAATGAAGAGTTAAAGAAAAAATTTCAAAAGAAAAGTAGACCTGGCTGAGCACATTGGCTTATACCTGTAATCCCAGCACTTTGGGAGGCCAAGGTGCTTGGATCACCTGAGGTCAAGAGTTCAAGACCAGCCTGGCCAACATGGTGAAACTCCATCTCTACCAAAAATACAAAAATTAGCCCGGCACTGATGGGCACCTGTAATCCCAGCTACTCAAGATGCTGAGGAGGGAGAATCTCTTGAGCCTGGGAGACGGAGGTTGCACTGAGCCAAGATTGTGCCACTGCACTCCAACCTGGGTGACAA